>NW_006922182.1:625396-649791 GCF_000298275.1 Orycteropus afer afer
GTCTTTTTGTTATTGAGGTGTTGGAGTGTTCTATAAATTCTAGAGATAAGTCCCTTGTCAGATATGTTATTACCAAATATTTTTTCCCAATCTGTAGGTTCTCTTTTGACTCTTTTGGAGAAGTCTTTGGAAGCACATAAACATTTAATTTTTAGAAGGTCCCAATCATCTGGCTTCTCTTCTGCTGTTGTAAAATTTATTTTTGAACAAATTTTGTACCTTATTTTGAAAGCCAAATTCTCCCTTAAAATTGAATGAGACTTTGCAGAAATACATTCTCAATTTAATAGGGAATCTTTTTTCTTCTGATTCTTTAGTACTCTCTCAATTCTTCATGTATTCAGCACTAGTCAGGGTATTCACACTGCCCCATTCTTATTAAATGTTTAACTTTTTATGGCCCCATTTTTTTCCCCATAACTCAACATGATTGTCTGGATTATTTTCTATAATGCAATGATTTCTGATTTCTTGTTGAAGAAAACTTCCACTCAGATATAATGGCATTAGTCAGTTTTCACAAAAGTAATTTTATTTAATAAATTTAAATTCCATGCTACTAAATTATTGCTCTATTTTTCCTGCATAATCCATATTCTAAAATATCCATATTCTTTGCAAGGCTGATGTCACACTGTAACAGATGGTCAAAATATGTCTTCAACAGCTGTCATATGGTACTTTCTTTTCCTCCAGGTGTGTTTATTGCCTGCCTTCACCTGCACGTTCTGGAATCCCATCGGATTGAATTAAACAAGTGTAGCAGAGTTTGCACAGAATGCCTAACAAGGAAAGAATTTGCATCAACAGGGTTGCTAGACACTTTTCTGTTTTGAAATAGACACTACTCTATGTTGCTATATCTGTGCTACCATACCTACACCAACACTATGCATTGTCATTATTGTTAATTTTTGTCACTCTGTTAGGCAACACAAGTTTACTTTCCTGTTAACATGCCCCAGAGAATTCATGCTTAGAAGACACCTATTGCTCCAAACACATAAAGATCACTTGGGAATATAAAACGAAGAAGCCAAAAAGATATATCTTAGGCTAAAGACAAGAATACATGTTTATGAAAAGTATAAATTTATAAAATACCTACTGAGTCTGATCTCTGGATTCAGAATTAGGCAGTAATACCCAAATACTCATTTTTGTAAAAGAGTAATGACCATGCCCACATAAAATGGGGAAGAGAAGCTCTTTTGATGAAGGACTGCTAGAAAACAACCACAAAGAAAAGGTATTCAGCATAGACTTGTGTTAAAAAAATTTTCAGAAACTCTAGACCTCAGGAGACAGAGAAGAAAGGCAAAATCAGGCAACAAGTATTTGAGTCAAGTTATAAACTCTTTGATTTGCTGAATCTTCGATATTTCCAGTATCCCTAGAGAATATTATCTTAGGATATTCAAAGGGTAAAGGTGAATGTGTAATTGTATTTTAAAAGAACAAGAACTATTTTAAAAATGTGAAAGTCAAGATTAAATGTTTATTATTAGCAATCAATGTGAAAATTTTGAAATTAAAATTATAGTCATGGAAATTACAAATGTCTTAATTGCATTAAATTCTGATCCTGGTGTTATTAAAGAATCAAGAAGAGAGTTGGAATAGCACTTAGAAACTAAACTTGAAAGCATTGGATTACCTCTTAACCCATAACCCAGAAAACATTCAAGAGATAATAAGATTGATAATAATGATGATAGACAGTAGTTGGTAAAAACATGGTAGATTTAAAAGATCCAAAATTAATCCAATTGTGATTTAATGTGAAAATAGTGGAAGAAAATGTGCAAATGCAATATTAGAAAATACAACTTCTAAGAATTTTTCATAATTGGAAAAGGTATGATTCTACAAAGGCATAGAATGAAAGATATGTCTAAGTCTAGTTAATTATATAAGGAGCTCTGGTGGTGTAGTGCCTAAAGCATTTAAGTGTTAACTAGAAGATTGGTGGTTCAAACCCACCAGCTACTTTGTACAAGGAAGACTGGGCAATCTTCTTCCATAAAGATTATTGCTCTGGAAACCTAAAAGGGGGTCTCTATGATTTCCAAATCAACTCGATGGCAGTGAGATATTTTTTTGTTTGTATTTTTTTTTTTGTTACTTAATTATATGCTAATGAAATTATGTGCTATCAGGGAAGAAGAGACAAACTACACAGAGAGGCTGACAAAATGGAAAATACATAATAGAAAAAAATTTCCTCTCCCAAAACAAAATCAATTTTTAAAAAATGAAAATAAAGAATGATATTACATAATAATGGCCAAAAAAAAATCAATAAACTTAAGTGGATTCAAACTGTATCCTTAGAATTTATGTCCCAACTTATGATTCATGAAGAGAATATGATGAATTCAAAATTTTAGTCAGAATACCTAAGTCCTCACTCTGCGTAACTGATATATGAAGTAATAATAAGTTAATGAGAATTTTCAATAACAAAATTAGAAGAATCACAGCACCTAGAAAGTAAGATTATACATTAAATTTTATTAAATCAGGAATATTTATTTTGAAAGCTATAATTTCAAGTTGAAAAAAGATATGCAAATACCAAATATGAGTATCAAACAGCATACTCTCGGACTGAAAGTAAATAAATGAAAATTGTATAATAAAAAATGAAATTATACTTTCTCCTTGCAAAAAAGGCAGGGAGGCCACATGTTCTGACCTCCTCTAACCCCACAAGAGGAAGACAGAGTCACTATCAATAACCCAAGGCCTAATCCTGCGAGGTCAGACATGCTGCGTCTCTCCAGTCCTTCCTCCCAAAGCACCCCCACCTCTCTCCTGGGTTTGATTATTCGCTGCAGTGGCCACACAGAACTCATAGATTATGGGGCTACAATTCAAGTTCAGGAAAAATGCTCAGTCTTTCTTCCATCCCACCATCTCTCACAGTCTCTCTCCCAGCAGTGAGTGTCCCTAGGGTGTTTCTCTCAGCAATGCATGTCTCTTGTGTCTCTTTCCTGCAGCGTGTGTCTCTCAGGGTCACATCCTTTCTCAGCCAGCAGTCAGAAAGAATTCTGCCTCTAGGACGCCTCCTTTTGAGCCTGGCAGAGTGGCCAAACCAATCAATCATAACATCAGAATTCTAAACACCTAAGAGAAAGCAGGAACCTCCCAGAACATTGTTTTGTGCCACTCCCAACAGAAATACCCCAAGTGGACAACTTCAGCTCCTGGCAAATTCCACCTAGGAGTTTACAAAGACTTATGGGTAGAAAAGCCACACTAAGTAATTTACCACACCACACACCTTTTTCCCCTCCTAAATAATATCTATGTTTGAATACTTCATGGGTTAAAAATGAAATTATTTAGAATTACATTACAATAACATAACTGTATAGCCACATTGTATAAAATAAATTAAAGTACCCAAAGACTGCCCAGGAGGTGATCAGGCTCCTCTTCCACCTCTCAGGACAGGCCAGCTGAATGTCTGAGGGGACTCTAGCACTGGGAGAGGGAGTGTCCAGAGGCAACTCTCCAAACCCAACCAAAAGGGGCCCAACAGATAGTAAGCACAACTAAACAACAATCAAGAATGACAGGGCCCAGTGGCTCAGTTGCAGACTAAAGAAATTTCTGTCTCCCATGAGGAGGCTGGGTGGCAATAACTATTAAAAAAAAAAAAAAAAAAAAAAAATCTCTAATGGGCACAGAAGCAACCTCAGCCCTAAACATCCCAAGACCCTTTTGTCCCAGAAGACTACTAGCATTACTGGCATTTCAATAACGTAAAAATCTTCTTCAACCTCTTGAATGCCAGGTTGGGAGTATAACATTAACTTAAGAGTTTTTATACATGCCTGAATGCCCTGTTCCTCTGTTGGAATAAGACTTAATAACCAAGTTAAATACTCAGGTTACTTTCTCAGCTAACAAGCTCCAAGTAGATGTTAATCTCAACCAAGTGTGGACCTCACAAACAACCTCCTGCTATTACCTGCTGCTATGAACTACAGGCAGCTCTGGTAGCATAGTGCCTGGGGCACTTGACTGCTAACCAGAAGGCTGGAGGTTCAAACCCACCAGCCACTCCTCAGAAGGAAGATTGGGCAATCTACTTCCGTAGTGATACTGCCTCAGAAATCCAAGGAGGGGTTGCTATGAGTCGGGTCTAACTTGGCGGCACATAGCAACAACAAAAAAATGGACTACAGAAGCAAATGACAGAACTGTCACTCCAACTATTACTGGTTATGGGAAAAGGTGCCCTGTATGCTTGGCTGTGTAAACTTACTGCAGAACTGGATCTGTACAAAAACACCCAAAAGATTACACAAGATTACTTGACCTATGCCAGAAACAATCTAAAGTACAGTCCACCCCCAGTTGTAAAAGAAATTCAAACAAGAAAACTGAGTTTATGCAAGGACTGGTAGGTAAAATTTATAACTCCTGAAAAATCAAGTCTTTATAGATACTTTCACTAGTTGGGTGGAAACCTTTCCCTACAGCATGAAAAAGCAACAGAGGTGAGTAAAACCTATTGAATTGACCCCAGTTTAATTTACTAGCCTCAGTTCACAGTAGTCTAACAAGTAACAAAACTAGCCTATTGACCGGGAAAATCTGAGAAAATGAAACACACTTTTAAGAAAACACTGGCTAAGATATGACAAGAGACCAACTTATCTTAAATAAAAGTCTTACTTCTTGCCTTGTTATGGATCCAGGTTACCCCCAGAAGCAGGCTTAAATTAAGCCCACATAAAATATTATATGGGAGACCATTTTTTAGAGTGTAGAATCCTAGTTGAGTGTGGCATCCTAGTTATAAAAAATAAACATATAAATAATAAGAAAACCTTAAAATTGTTAAGGAATTGAATATTTTAAAACGTGTGCAAACTTTGTCTGCAACACTAAAAATTATTAACCAGTTTGCTTCCAGCAGGATGCTGTGTCCTACAGATACCCCCTTCATCACTTGTATCCAGGTAATTGGGTCCTACTGAAGAAGCGCAACGACTAGACTCCCAGAACAAACATCTTCCACCCTTACTGAAACTTTCCACCTTTAAAAAGACACACTACTACAGAATTAACCCCACATTGGAAGGAACTTGTACTGTAGTTTTAACTACACCCACAACCGTGAAATGGATGGCCTCACACTGTGAATTCACCCCACATTAGGGGACTTACAGGGACCTAGAATTTGTTTTATTTCTCCTCATTATAGTATGTCTTAATCCCAGTTCACTACCTATTGTAACCAGAGCATTATTATGACATACAATGGAACCTCTGTATACATCCATGCTCCCCAAGGTACTTGGTTTTCTTGCTCACTTGCAGCTGTTGTTTTACAAAATCGAGAGGGTTCGAACTCTTTTTGGCTGAAAAGGGGGGAGTATGCCAGGCATTGGGTGAGGAATGTTGTTATTCCATAAAGCAGTCTAATATTGTAACTATTAAGGTTGCAGAAATCCGAATCGCATTGAACAAAGATGGAGGGAGCAAGCGGCCGCATGGAATCTCATGTCATCCTGGCTCCCTTGGATACTGCCTATACTTGGACCATTATTGGGAATCCTCATCCTAGTAATGGTAGGACCAGTCATCTTCTGGGCGCTCCAGAGAGGACTGGAAAACGTCTTGGTCAAGAAAACTACTGCCGGGATCTAGCCCTCCAGGGATACCAGGAACTTCAACAGACTGAGGCTGATGAATGATATCTCCCCATAACCTCATGGCCTGCTTGAGGATGGAGGGGGGATGAAGAAGAAAAAAAAAAAAAAAAAAAAACCCAAGTTCCCCTTAATGCTTACCTCAGCTACCCTCCCCCATCAGTTTCCCCTGGCCTGCTCAGAGTTCCCCTTTTGTACCCAGCACCCATCCTGAGCTGCACCCGGCTCAAAACCCCTTCCTGCCTAGAATGCCACCCCGATCCTGCCCAGCCTTGCACATGGACCTGCAAACCCAGTAAAAACCCCAAAGACCCTGTCTTCGGGGCCAGTTGTTTTAAGAGCATTAGCACTGGCTGGCCCGCCAGTGTGAATAAATCTGTCTGCTTCTCTCTTCCCTGAGTGCTGCTTGGTTTCTTTTCTGTTTCATGGCCACTAGTCTCAGGGCCTACCTGGAAGGGAAAAATCATGTTGGAACAACAGGAAATACCCCTATGATTGCTGGTCTCCAGGAAGCTAGTCTGGGAGGGAAACGCGCAAAACTAAGAAACTTAAAAACAGGGGATTTAGGGTAAATGAATTACTTTAATTTATAGAATGGTATAGCTTACTGAGGAATCATGACTAAATGGCTTATGAAAGCAAGTAAATTAGAAACAATGTCTCTAGTGTTTAATACTAGAAAATAGGTGAGTATGTTTGAGCTTAAGCGAGACCCACAACTCACGATAACAGTAATGAATGACGATACAAGTTCTAGTCACACAGTAGGCTAACCTAGAGTGGACGGCCAGCCTTAAGGGATGGATAAAATTTTTAGTGAAATTTATTTACCCTGAGAAAATAATCTGCTCCTCTCTCCCACCAAATACCCTATTGAACACTCCATATGAAGGAGCTTATGTTTTGCTTATGCAAGCTATGATAGAATGGCTTTATGATGATCAGGATATTAACCTAATGAATGTACCCCTTACATTGGTCATGGCAGATCTGGTAATCAAGGGAGCTCCTTTCTACATAGGAACCTCATATAACCTTGCTTCTGCAAAACAAAGCAACAATCTGAGAAGCCATGTCAGATATGTTGACACAGCTTCCCTGCATATGTCTTACAGATAAAAGAAACATAAATGTGATTCATGGTTAAATGAGAAGAGGGAATGGAGAAAGAATTTGCCACAGCCAGATGAATATTTTCAGATGGTTGCTAATAAATGGGTTGATAGTAGCAGAAATTGATGGTGTTGAGACAATGTTTCTAATGCAAATGGAAACTCCTCCTAGTCCCTAAATATTAAAAGAGACATAAATAAATCTGTTCTATTCACTCCAATCGGGAGGAATTTAACGATGGGAAGTCTCATCTGGAACCATTTAAAGAAGAAGTTCGCTAATGGATCAAAGTAGGGATTGAGGATGGGGGCCGACGTCTCCTGATCCAGCATCTTGAAAGGGACCCAAGGCCATATGCACATGTGTGCATAAAAGAGCCTGGGGATGGTGAAGAGACCTACTTGGGGCTCTTGGACATAGAAGCCCAATGCACTATAGTCCTAAAACCTGTCAATAAAATCTTGAAGCAGCCTATAGTTAGACTGGGAAGATATGGGGATGCACTGATTGATGAGACTAAGATGAAAGTTTAGATGAGAATTGGAAGATTTCAACAGATCTTGTATGAAGTATTGGCATCTCCCTTAGCTGCAAGTATTCTAGGTATAATTATTCTGTCTAGTTGGGAACACTTCCTCTAACTGATATTGTAAAAGTAAAGGTGGGTAAGTTTGCTTTTAGGCCAGTATAAATTGGACACACTAAATGAGAATCATTATAATTGCCCAAACCAACCTCAGGTTGTTCATTTGACACAGTGTAGGATACCTGGCAGATAAAAGGAGATTGTTGCTTTGTTTAACGCTAAATTCTGGAGTTTTGTTGGCAACGAATTGTCTGTATAACATCCCTATATGGACCCTGGAAAATGCAGATAGCTCATGGAGGCTGTCAGTAAACTATTTAGGGCTCTTTTCCCATAGGTGTTTCACTGGAACCATGAGAAGCCGCCAGAGCACACTACAACATGAACAGTGCCCTATAAGCAATTTTCTTCTGACCAGTAGAAGAGTGCTTTGTTCATGATGGCACTTCCAAGATACATGGACTGTATTTGATGTGGAAAGTTGTTGCATTAAAACCAGTAGTGAGAGTCTTTCTGACTCTGATTAAAGAATGTAAGAACACATCAACTCAATGGGCTGAATGCATGCTATCTTCCTAGCCTTGATTGAATGGTTGGGCAATAGTGAAAGTCAGTGTGTTTGGATTTTTACCAATTCATGGGAAGTGGGCAATGGCCTGACTAAGGTCAGGCAATGAGTGATGGAATATTGGACTATTAAGGGGATACTCATGTGGGGCATTGAGCTACGGGGAGTTAGAAGATTCATTAGCATAGGACATGTTGATGCCCATCATAATAACCTTCTTCTTCTATTAGAAGGCAATTGGAACCAGCAAGCGGACATGTTGGTACACTCCCTTGAAGTGGTAAATTGGGTTCATGAGATTAGTGACCATGAGAGTGCTGAAGCAATTGCATAGAAGGGCTGAATCTAGATACTCCCTTCTTACACCTCTGAGACATAAAATACCAATAAGGATTGTTCTGTCTGCTAGAAAGAAGGACAGATTACAGATGACTATGGCCAGATTCCCTAAGGGGAAGGCTTTGCACATAGCTGGCAATGTGATTATAGTGGACCAACGACACTAGTGGCCAGAGGTGGCTACAAATAGGTCCTTACTTAGATAGATACTTATTCTGGACTGAGCTTTGCATATTCCATGATAGATGCAAATGCCAAAATTACCATTAAGGAATTGGAACAAAACACAGTGTCCTAATTTACACCATCAAGTTCTATTTCCTCAGACCAAGAAACACTCTTTATACCCTAGAAGGGCAGCAGTAGATAAAGCAGTAGGCCAATAACATCATATTAAATGGATATACCATCTTGCACACCACCCTTGGAGTGATTGTTTGACAGAGAGTTGGTAATTGAAAGATTTTTATCTAAAACAGGGGAAGAGTAAGTCATGAATGGCTGGCTCATATGCCTTTATGAATGTGTGCTCACACTCAACATGAAAGGGGCAAATGGAGGATCACGACTATTCAGATTCCTACATTTCTCTAGGAGATCATGGGAAAAGGGGGTGGGAGAGGATGGTGCCACCATGTAGTTTTTCCCCATATCACCCAAAATTGTTTTTATCCTGCCAAATGATGTGATCCCAGTACTAATGGTAAAGCAGGTGTGATTGTAACTATACCCCTGAAACTGTATTTCAGAATTTCCAAGGGCCTGATGGGATGGTTTGTAACTTCTTCTATCCAGCAATATTGGGGTCGGCAGTGAATATTGATGTATTGCCTCATGGTCAAGATAGCCCACTAGTGGTGTACCTATGTAAAACTACCTAACATGAATGGGGCTAGACTGAGGAAGAAGTAATTGCTAAACTGGTCTTGCAACCAGTGATCTGGACTAGCACAGCAGCTGAACCTGATGTCCCTTCCCAAGCTGGAAAAGTTTGGGTAAAAATAAATGACAGATGGAAGGAAGGAGAAATAATAGTTTAAGGTAAAGGAATGAATTAACTGATTATGTAGCAGAGGCAATCTAACATTATGCCGATACCTCAAAAGAGACTCAGATCACGGGATATTAGTTAAATTTTATCAGAGACCAGAAAGAGTGAAGATGAGACAAACTGTTGGAGACCCTGACTAGATCAGGAAGACCTAAAGCAGATCTGATTGGCTGATACATGAATAACTTCACACTTAAGATTCTTTACCCTAATGAAGATCTAAACATTAATGATTGTTTTTGGACTGGTAAAATGATTGAGAAGGAGAAGTTAATCCTTCAAGTATAAAAGGGTCAAAGGCTAGAAGAGCCAGGGAGTGGACTAAAGTGCAGTGAATTATCTAATATGCCCATTTTAGCTATAGTCCACCATTTTGTGATGTATTGCAAATCCTAGCTTCTATGCCTGTGGCTATGGTCTTGTTTTGGAGTGAGTTGCCAGTTATGTTAACGAGGAAGGATTATGATGACATGTATCTTGAGTCCTGGCCCTACCAGAAGATGTGACTCAAGTCACCACCCTTAGTTTTAGTGACGGTATGATCTCTGGATCCTGAATCCAGTTCTTCATCATCTGATCTCTAGTCTTGGGACATGAACTCCTGCAATTATTTGAAAGAGGAGAATCCTCTAGACTGACTCCTGACCCATGAATTTGGGACTTGCTAAGCACCAAGATCAATTAATAAATTATAAAGTATAGGGAGCTCTGGTAGCATAGTGCCTAAGGGGCTTGAATGCTAACCAGAAGGGTGGTGGTTCAAACCCACCAGCCACTCCTCAGAAGGAAGATGCGGCAATCTACTGCTGTAGTGATACTTCCTCTGAACCCCGAGGAGTCACTATGAGTTGGGTTCAACTCAACGGCACATAACAACAGGCTCCATAACCACCTCAGCCATTTCCTTGGTGCTCTGCGTTCTGTGAGACATTGCAGAAAATTAGCAAATTATGGAACTTTAAGACAGGAAAGATAGTACTGAGGGAAAGAGGAGTAGTTGATATTAGAGATAATGGAGTGGTACGGCAACTTGCAAAAGTTGGACATTTGGGACATCTTTAACCTCTGCCTCATTGGCACCAGCCTTTTGCAGATTGTTATAAAATAAATTATTCACGCAAGCATTAGGCTTTTCTTATTTAAGAGCAAGAACTCAATTTCCCAATAATTACTAGTAAAAGACTATCTACTCATACAAATTATAACTTTTATTTTAACATATTAGTAGCACTTTTTCTTTTCCTACTTTGACTTCATAATTATTGGTAGGATAAGAAAGTTCTTAATTATTATGCAGGTAAGGAATTTGTGTGGATCATAACAGATTATGGATAACATTACAAAGAATAGGAATTCCAGAACATTTAATTGTTCTCATGAGGAACCTATATATTGACTAAGAAGTTGTCGTTCAAACAAAACAAGGGGATACTGCAGAGTTTAAAATCAAGTAAAGAGGAAAAGAAGAAAAATAAAAAGAAGTGTAGGGATTTCAAGACAAAATAGATAACCCTTACCCCTCCCCCCAACCAAAACAAACAAAATACTTTACTACAGCACATGTGCAACACTTTCAAGTAAAGACGGACATAGATAAGATTTATTGCATTTTTTTTTTCTCCTCAGAATATAACACACTATGCAAGTTATTTGGGAGCTAAATACATTTTTCTTCACCTACAAGAAGCTTCTTTAACAAGCTTTACACTGCTTTTGCTTTATTTTGTTTTGCTTATTTCTTCATGTAATTATTTTTCTATTTAATTATGTATCAAAGGGGCTGGGGATGGTTTATTCTGCCTTTTTTTTTTATTTACTCTTTGACTGCTATACCCCTGCAACAAAGTCATAGTAGATTTTGATGAATTCCAAAAACAATGTTCATTATCATACAATTACTGAGATATATACTGAGATATGATCATAATAGATTGTTAAATAGGGTTGAAATTAGCAATGTTGTTGTTGTTGTTGTTATTTGCCGTTGAGTCGGCCCCGACTCATAGCAACCCCTCCTTGGGTTTCCGAGGCAGTATCACTACGGAAGTAGGATTGCCCAACCTTCTTTCTGAGGAGTGACTGGTGGGTTTGAACCATCAGCCGTCTGGTTAGCAGGCAAGTGTCTTAGCCACTACGCTACCAGAGCTCCCGAAATTAGCAATATGATTTCTTATCTTTCTTCCATAAAAAATATACAAATGTATCAATAAAAATTTTTCAAAATTTTCTTTACTAGTGTGCATATCTTCTTCTTAAAAATAGAGAATTTGATACCTGAGATGACCAGACAGAGATCAGTGAATAGAGGTATACTCTAGACCAAGAATAGACTCAGCTGAGGCTAATCCTGTACATACACCAATGATACAAAATACCTGCAGTCCTTACAGAAATAATAGAAGACAGATACCGAGTAATCCCTCACAGACATCCCCACACTATGGGAGAGACACAATAGAGCTACTACCTCAGGACAATAGTACTGGGGTACACCAACTTCAATTGGCACAACAAAATACATAAAAGCATTGCTCCACATTCTACATTGGTGAGTAGCGACTGGGGTTTTAAAAGCTTTCAAGCAGCCAAATAGGAAGCAACTAATGGTCTCCTAGCATTGGAAGTGAAGAAGAATGCACAAAAAAGAAAAAAAATAAAAATAACCAAGGGCATTTAGACACAATCAACCCTAGACATGATGGCCCTGAAGACCAGAAGAACTGGATAGTGCCTGGCTACCAATGCCAATCACTCAGAAAAGGATCAAATCTGGAGATCCTGGATAGAGTGGGAGGGAAAACGTAGAACAAAATCCAAAAACTCAGTAATGACCAGAATTACTGGTCAGATGAAGTCTAGTGAGACTCCCAACACTATGCCCTTGAAATACATTCGTCACCTAGAATAAAACTCACCCCCAGGGGCATGCTCTCAGCCCAATGGTAAGTGAGATGTACATGCAGATCACTCAACACAGGATGCTGCACCCACACACTCAATGGTAATGCATGCCCTAAAACAATAAACCATGGGACACCAAAGGACCAACATTCAAACTGAGGAAATGCAGGACAAACAGGAGTGCATAATTATGAGGGGCACAGGGGAAGTGTTGCAGGTTAGGAAGGGGAGGAGACTGGGTTAGGGTTGGACATGGCAAATAGGGAAGGAAACTAAATGTATGCATGACTTTGAATGTAAAACAAGCTCTTAAAAAGAAAAAAAAAAAAATAGAGAATTTGAACTGCTGGTTTTCTCTCCATTGCAGCTTTTGTTTCCTCTCAAAGAATGATTTGCCATGAGTGCAGATTATAATGTCTTCAGAGAGAGACACTAGGATCATGAATGATTGTGTTCATTCCCTTATACAATTTCATCTATGGAGAATCCACAGCATAGTAAGCAAAGTCTAAAGACTTTGTTTATGGAAGTTAGGCTGCAGATTTTGATCTTCTGATAGTAACCACAAACAAATTCATTTGTGTTCATAATTTTGTCCACACCACTGAAGGAGTAGGGAGCTCTGGTGGTGTAGTGCCTAAGGCATTTGACTGCTAACCAGAAAGCTGGCAGTTCAAACCCACCAGCCACTCCCTGGAAAGAAGGTTGGGTAATATACTGCCATAGTAATACTGCCTCAGAAACCTAGGAGGGGTCACTATGAGTTGGTTCACTCAACGGCAGTGCATTGGGTCGTGTTGCGTGTTGGAGGAGTAAGGTTATCTACTAAGTAAAATTAAAACATAGACTCACAATATTTAGTAATTAATCTTCGTTGTTGTTGTTGTTATGTGCCGTCGAGTCGGACCCGACTCATGGTTTCCAAAGCAGTATCACTACGGTAGATTTCCCCATCTTCCTTCCGAGGAGTGGCTGGTGGGTTTGAACCGCCAGCCTTCTGGTTCGCAGTCAAGTGCCTTAGGCACTAGGCTACCAGAGCTCCCAATTAATCTTTATAGCATATGAAATAATAATAATTTATTTTTTTCTAGTTCAAATGCCATATAATTATTTTGCCTTAGTGTGTTGTCTTATAATATATAAACATTGTGAAACAATTGTAGTGAATGGTATAAATTAAGCATTTTACTGGCTCACTGATTTTGATGTAATTATATATATATTTGTGTATTTATGCTTTTTTAATCTCTACTTTTGCACAATGTTATTTTTTTTAATTTTTATAATTTTTTTAAATTTTATTTTCAGAGAGCAGATGCTGAATTTGAGCAAATTGTATTCACATCAATGTAAATGGCATTGTAAAATCATAATCTGGGCTAATATTTTGAAGCTATCCCTTATTCTGAGGCTGAATTTTAGGGTAGCTTTTCAGTCTGTAGGAAAATTTCCTTAAAAAATTCATCATCTAATGTGTTGAAAAATGTTTTAAGCAATACACTTTAGCTATTTTTTTTAAGTAGTCATATAAGTAACCCAATTACTTATTTTTAAAAATGCAAAAAACAAGAGACATGTCAAACCAATATTGATCTATAAATGAATAGATTAATTCTTCATTAACTCCTGGATCTAGGAGAAGAAGAGTAACAGCTCCACTGATAATGTATTATTGTCATTATAATCTATATAGTTCATGAATCAATATATATCAGACTTACAAAATAAAGAGCAAAATCAACTGGGAAAATAAACATTCTGGATAAAGAATTTTGAAATTCAAAATTGTGTTGTTTTGTCACTTCTATAATCATTTAAACACAACCACTTTTTAGGTATACACTGGTTTCCTATCACTTCCAAAAAACCAAATATAGGTAGTCCCTGACATGAAGAGTGTCAATCCAAGTACTAGCCCACTGTAAGTCAATTCCTAAGTAAGGTGAATGACTAATTTTTTATTGTTTTTTATTATAAAATTATTTATATATCTAATCTTTATTTGTCTTTGGGAGTTGGACAAATCACATATGAGGAATTTGATATCAGGAAATTACACACTGCAGCACTGTATTAGTTGTTGTTGCTGTTACGTGCCGTCAAGTCATAGTGACCCCTCCTTGGGTTTCTGAGGCAGTATCACTAGAATGCAGAAGTAGATCGCCCCATCTTCCTTCTGAGGAGTGGCTGGTGGATTTGAACCACCAGCCTTCTGGTTAGTCAAATGTCTTAGGCACTATGCTATTACTAATCATAAGATGCAGAAGAAAAATAGAGAGCCGTAAATGTGGTTTGGTGTACCTCAGATATATCATAAGCCAGGGAACATTTGTACTTGATATGGTTATTTATGTATTCAAAACAATGTAAAAAATGTATGAACAATCTGTGAAAATGGAAATAAATATAATAAGTAATAAAATAATTGAAAACATTTTAAAATTTAGAGAAGTTTAAACAGATAGCTTGAATAAATGTAGGCTCTAATTCTGTTGCTTCACAGGGGAGATAAGATAACATTCCTAAAATGTTAGGAAGTAATAAAGAAATCAGTGTATTTTAAAGTTTGGATAAATAGAATAGTTTTCTTTAAGATAATATGTCAGTAAAAAATTTAAAAGAGATATATGTTGTTAAGATATGTAAAGCACACTAATTAATATGTTGGAAAATTGTTATTTCAGTTTAGTTTAGTAAATTTCAAATTACATATTCAAGTTTGAATATTTTATATCAACTGAGGGATATCATCACTGTTCTTTAGAAATGAAATAAGTTGATAATAAAAGTAAGGACAGGGCTAGCATAGTCACTTCCTAAGAATAATAATTCCTTGATTTTTTGTATATGCAATATATAATTCAAACAATTTTCAAATAAGGCTAAAGATCATTAATCTAATTCAGCAATTCAGTAAACTTCTCTGTTGATCCTACTCCAGCTACCCATACCAAAAATATTTTCTTTCTTATATCTCAATTTGTATTTAATGTAAATGCAGCATTCCTTTATGTCTAAAAGTAAAACACAGAAACCAAGGCATTTTGAACCTAAACAATGACTGAGTTATTCCAACCTTTTGTTGTTCTACCTGGAGGCAGTCAGTAAAATAAGTTTACTGGTTTTTCATATAAAAAAGAACTTTATGTATACTCAGCTTAGAAAGGACTGCTGTTTTTGCATATATTCTTTCAGTCATATATAATGAAACAAAGATTAAAAATAATCAGTAAAATCATTTTCAGCATTGAGAAAGTCTTTCAAATACCTAAATAGATACATTAGTATTTCATGAAAGTAATAACTTGCTATAAGCTTTTTATCATGTAGTAGGAAAGACCTGAAAACATATGCATTATTTATTGTTAAATCTATGTCCATGTACTATTTTATTACATCATTCTATTATTAAATAAATCACTTTTACAAAATTTTCATTTAATTGGTAAAGTAAGAGGATGTTTTATGATATATAATGAAGTGTGCTAACATATTCTATGTGTTCCTCTGTTATTGTGATAGTAAGGGAATATTTTAAACAGCCCAAAGTTCTTTCTTTCTTTCTTTTTTTTTTTTTTTGTCTCTCTTTCTTTTAAAGTCTTGGGATGGATAATGCCCAACAAATTTTCTTAGGTCCAATTGCTGCATAGTTTATACCATAAACTTTGAAATAGACTTTGAAATAGAAAACATATCAAGTCTTGTCTTATAATTTTGAAATCAGATATGTTACAGATCAATAAATAATTCCTTTACTCATATTGTGAGCCTTTCTTCTAATATGTCATTCTTTACTATTGTTAAAGATAATGTTTGGCATTATTTTTTTTGAGCAGCCCTAATTTCCATATGGCAATTATTCTGTCCACATTACAGGTGGCATTTACTGAGGTTACTGTTGAGAGAGGAACAACATTTTGGTTACAGATTAGTTCTGTATTGGGGATAAGTTTGTCCCCTAGGAGACATGTGGCAGTGTCTGGAGACATTTTTGATTGTCACAACTGGCAATATATAATTTAAGGTGTGTATTAGATGGCAAGGTATAATGCCATCTAATGCATAGATATTAGAGGTAGTGCCACAATGCACAACAATATGTTCACAACAGAAAAATCATTTGGTTCCAAATGACAATGGTGTCAAGAATAAGAAAACTTGGGAAAAAGTAATGATGGTATTTGTTTTAAATAATTATTTTGCACAACAGAATACTCTGACGATTTATTGTAGTACATTAATACTTTTAAAGGAAACAAAGAAATCAAAGCAAAACATGTAGAAAGTATGTTAACAATAAACAATGAATATTACTGAATTTTTATTTTTGTACAAAAAGATATAATAGTAGCAGTTATTTTTTTTTGTATTTTATAGATGTTATAGATGTTTATTTTCTGCTTTTCATTTGAATACTTATCAATTAAACATGATTGTTCCAAGAACTAAATCTCACACTTTCAATGAAAGTGATTTGAAACTTGTATATCAACATTTAAAATGTAAGACAAAATTATATTAGAAAAATAACATTTTACTCAACAAATATTTCTAAGTGCATATTTCAGTATATTACACTGTGTAGACAAACAGAAAACGCTGGAGGGTTACATTTTATTTTTCAAAATGTAAGACAATCTTTCAATCTTTATCATCTACAAAGAAACTAGAACCAAAATAAAAAATAAAAAAAGAGGAGAAGCGAAGCCTTGGTCTCATGCTTTGAAGTTTAGGGTAAAGGAAACAAGGAAAGGTAACAAAATACTCCAAAAGTGAGGGGGGGGATACACACACACACATACACACACATATGTGTATGTGTGTGTACATATATGTGTATATATATATATATATATATATATATATATATATATAGTTGTTAGATGCTTTCAAGTCATCTCCCTCTCATAGTGACCCTATGTACAATATGTACAACAGAACAAAACATCACTCGATCAGGCACCATCTTTACAATCCTTGCTATACTTGAGCCTATCATTTCAGTTGCTGTGCAAGTCCCTCTCATTAAAGGTCTTCCCCTTTTTCACGGACTCTCTATTTTACCACCATGTTCTCATTCTTCAGAGAAAGGTACCTCCTGACAACATGAGCAAATTATGTGAGATGATGTCTGACCATTTTTGCTTCCAAGGAGCATTCTGGCAGGACTTCTTCCAGGATAGATGTGTTTGTTCTTATTGCAGTCCATGGTACTTTCAGTAGCTGCAGAAAACCACAACTCAAAAGCATCACCTCTTCTTTGGTCTTCCTTATCATTGTCCATTTTTCACATGCATGTGAGGTTATTGAAAATACCATGGTTTAGTTTAGGTGCAGCTTAGTCATCAAAGTGACATATTTGCTCTTCAACTCTTTGCAAAGGTCTTTTGCAGCAGTTTTCCCAGTGCAATATGACATCTGATTTCTTGACTGCTTCCGTGGGTGTTGATAGTGGACCCAAGTAATATGAAATCTTTAAGAACTTCAATATTTTCTCCATTTATTATGATGCTGCTTATTGGTCTAGTTGTGAGGATTTTCATTTTCTTTATGTTGAGTTGTAATTCATACTGCAGACTGTAGTCTTTAATCTTCATCAGTAAGTGCTTCAAGGCATCTTCACCTTTAGCAAACAAGTTTGTGCCATCTGTGTATCACAGGTTTTTAATGAGTCTTCCACAAATCTTGATGCAATGTTGTTCTTCACATAGTCCACTTTCTCGGATTATTTGCTCAGCATACAGATTAAATCAGTATGGTGAAAAGATTTAATCCTGAACTACAACCTTCCTGATTTTAACCACACAGTATCCCTTTGTTCTGCTAGAATGGAAGCCATCTATTCTATGTACAGATTCCCCATGTGCACAATTATGTGTTCTGGATTTCCCATTCTTCTTAAAGTTATCCATTAATTGTTATAATCCACAAGGTCAAATGTTTTTGCACAGTCAAAATACACAATTAAACGTCGTTCTGATACTCTTTGCTTTCAGCTAAGGTCCATATGACATTAGCAATGATATCCCTCATTCCATATTCTCTTCTTAATTTAGTTTGAATTTCTGTAAATTCCCTGTCAATATACAACAACTTTTGAATTATCTTCAGCAAAATTTTACTTGTGTGTGATATTAATGATATTTTTCAATAATTTCCACATTCTGTTATATCACCTTTTTCGAAATAGGTACAAATATGAATCTCATCCAATCAGTTGGGTATTTCAGTGTCTTCCAAATACTTAGCATAGACACGTAAGTGCCTCCAACATGGTGGTATTCCTTTGTTGAAATATCTCAATGGGTATTCTGTCCATTCCTGGAGGCTTTTTTTTTTTCCCCTCCAATTCCTTCAGTACACTTTTGACTTCTTCTTTCAACATCATGTGTGCTTGATCATATGACACCTCTTGAAATAGTTGAATATTGACCAATTTTTTTGTACAGTGACTTTGTGTATTACTTCCATCTTTTTTTATACTTTTTGCATTTTTCAATATTTTATCCTTAGAATCTTTCAATATTACAATTTGAGGCTTGAAATTTTTGTTCAGTTCTTTCAGCTTGGGATATTTTAGCTAATCTCCACTTCAAAGCAAATTTCAGTCTCTTCTGACATCCATTTGGGTCTATTCTTCCTTTCCTGTCTTTTTAATGACCTTTTGTTTTCTTTATGTATGATGTTCTTGATGTCATCATGCAACTCATCTGGTTTTCAGTCATTGGTGTTCAATTGATCAAATATATTCTTCAGATGGTCTCCAAATTCAGTTGGAATATAATCAGCTTTGTATTTGGACTCTCATGGACTTGTTTTTATTTTCTTCAACTTCAAATTGAACTTGCATATGAGCAATTGATTGTTTCACAGCCAACTCCTGGGTTTGTTTTGCGTAAAGATATTGAGCTTCTCTCTGACCTCTTTTCACAGATGTAGTCAATTTGATTCCTGTTTATTCTATCTGGTGAGGTCTATGTGTATAGCTGGTATTTACATTTTTGCAAAAAGGCTTTTGCAATGCATAAATCATCGGTCTTGCAAAATCCTATCATGTGATCTCTAGCTTCATTTCCATAACCAAGGCCACACTTTCCAACTACTGATGCTTATTCTTTGTTTCCAACTTTCTCATTCCAATCACTAGTAATAATCAATACATCTTGATTGCATGTTTTGTCAATTTCAGACAGCAGAAGGTGGTAACAATCTTCAATTTCCTCACATTTGGTTTCAGTGTTTGGTTTATAAATTTGAATAATAGTAGTATTAACTGGTCTTCCTTGTAGATATATTGATATTATCATATTACTAATAACAGTGTATTTCAAGATAGATATTGAAATATTCTTTGTGACCATGGATGTGACAGCATTCCTCTTCAATTTGTCATTCCAGGGATAGTAGATCATATATATGTCTGAGTCAAAATGGGCAATACCAGTCCATTTCAACTCACTAATGTCTCTCACTGTGGTTGAGTCCCATCCAACTCCTTGGGTTTCTGAGACAGTATCACTACAGAAGTAGATTGCCCAACCTTCCTTCTGAGAAGTGGTTGGTGGGTTTGAACCACCAGTCTTCTGGTTATCAGTCACAGGCCTTAGGCACTATGCCACCAAAGCTCCCCAGTAATGTCTAGGATATCGATTTTTATGCATTCTTTTTCATGTTTGACAGCTTCCAATCTTCCTAGATTTATATTCGTACATTCCACTTTCTGATTATTAATGGATATTTACAGCTATTTTTTTTCCCATTTTGAGATATGCTCAATGAGTAAATGGAGGTCCTGAAAGCTTTACTCAATCTGCTTCATTAATGTCATATGTACTTTGAGAAGGTAATTCTTCCTTAGTAGGAATCTTCAGCAAAATTTTACTTTTGTGTGATATTAATGATATTGTTCATTAATTTCCACTTTCTGCTGCATCACCTGTTGAGTACCTTTCTACCTGAAGGGCTCATCTTCCAGCTTTATATCAGACAGTATTTCAGGTCTATTCATAAAGTGTTCAGGTAATACATCTGACGGTGTTTCAGTGGTACTCATAAGGTTTTGGCCAGCCAATTATTTGAGAAGTGGATGGCCCCTTCCTTTTTCCCATTCTGTCTTAGTGTGGAAGCTGTCCTGAAACTTTTCCACCAAGGGTGACCCTGCTGGTATGTGCAATACCGGTAACATAGCTTCCAGGCTCACAGCAACATGCAAGCCACCATATTACAACAAACTGGCAGACAAATATATAGATCGATAGATTGATATATAGATAGATAGATATCTCATCTTCCATATTCTGTCATGTTACATTTAGCATCCTTGTAAATAATCTAGAAATGGTAATAAGCATAATTTTACTTAGATAACTTAAATATAAGAACAGAACAAAAATTAAGTGGAAATTAATAAAACATTAATAATAACATTCATTCTACTTGAAGCAATTTACATGTTGTTATTACATTATGTAAGAGAATGCAATTATTTTCCTGTCTATCTAACATCACCATAATCTCAGAATTGGACCCTCTCTTCATTTGTTTGACCATGTGGAATATATAGCAAATATAAAAATAAAATATAATGGCTTATGTTTTTGTGAATATCTGTCAATCTATGTGCATTTTCTTTGTACTTCACATACACATTCCTGATGGTTTGCAGCACAACACAGATTGTCATTATTTTTGAAATTTGCTTTCTCTTTTTTACCACATATTTATTATGTCTTTTTTATTCTGAACCATTAAAAACACATAACAAAATAAATTAAAATTTTATTCGTGGACAAAAATGGAATTTTTTCAGATTGATGGTAAGCTTTTTCAAAATAATTACAGAAATTTGCCTCCATAACATGATCATAATCAATTATGGCTTTAAGAAATATTATTAAGAACCACACATTGAAATTATGATGAAATTTTAATGTTATTTTATTTGATATTTCTATTAATTTATTAAGAATATGTTAAATAACTCCTTTGAATTTTTTGTGCATATATAGGAATGTAGTAGCTGTTCACTTACTTTATAATCTGACTCTTAAAATGAGGAATCCTTTTTCTTTTCATGGTCTCAGTGCATAGTACAGCACAAACTCAGGCCCACAGCATATTTATTCAACATTCGTTAAATAAAAATGAAAATAAATAAGTAAATTAATAAAGGTTCTAGAAAAGGATATAATGATTATTAAAGTAGAGGGTGGGCAAAAAAGAGGGAGCCTCTCAATGAAATTGATTGACACAGTGGCTGCAGCAATGGGTCAGACATAGCAATGATTGTGAGGATGATGCCGGACTGGGCAGTGTCTTTCTTTATTGTTCTAAGTTGATTTGAAAACACCTAACAGCAACAATAACAACTCTATATCCCAGTATTTCAAAATCAACAGTTCAAATCCACCAATCACTCCTTGGAAGCAAGATTAGGCAATTTACTTCTGTAATGATATTGTGTCAGAAGCCCAAGGAGGGGTCTTTATGGGTTGGATCTGACTCAATGGTAGTGCATTTGGTTTTGGGTTTTGTAACTATCACAAGTTTTTTTGAAATGCTAAGAAGATGATCATCCTTGTTGTAGAGGATATGATGTTCTTTTTACCATCCAGGTCCCAGCACAGTGTGCTTCACACACATGATTTATTAAGAATATTTGGAAGCATGTAATTATTCATAGCCAGAGTCACAATGTTTCTCCTTGACTTTCATGGGATGAAGAATTAATTCCACATTCAAATGCTTGTATGTATAGTTATAAAAAAGAAGATGAAAACTTATAATAATGAAATATGAATATTAGAATAGAAGTATAAAGCCTAGAATCATACAAACCAGTGGTTTTATCACAGATCTACTAATTATTCATCCATGAAATGAAATAAGCATATATTTTATTTTCAATCTATTAAAAGAGAATTGATTCATATATTTAATAAATATTTATCAATTATTTATTATGTTAAAATCTGCACAATGAGAATAAAGCAAAGTCTTGTTTGTATAGCTTATGTCTAGTGGAGAGAGATGATAAACAGATAAACAAGTAAAAACATAGTATGATGTTAGCTGTTGTGAAGTCGATGAAAGCATATGGCAGGAAACAGAAAACAGAGGTTGAATAGACCATATATGAAAAACAAATGAGTATTTATAATCTCATATTGTTTAACTTTATATGTTGGTATTCAGAGATGGCCTTTCTGATGTGATAAATATTGTGCAGATAATGAACTGAGGGAGAAAACAGCATGAATGTCTTTATATGTGTAACTTAGTGATCTAGTGGGGAATAGCTGGGGATGACAGACAGAGAGGCAGGATGCAGGTAAGTGGAGGGACAGAGGCCCTACCCCAAAGAGGCAGTATGAGAAGAAAAGCCAAGAAGGACAAAACAGCAGGATCTAGGTAAGGAGAGGGTGGAGAGGTTTCAAACAGCTAAGGGAAACAAATTTGTCTGTCAATTTGTTGTACTGTGGTAACTTGCATGTTGCTTTGAGGCTTGAGGCTGTGCTACCAGTGTTTCACATTGCAGCAGGGCTGTACATGGTACACAAGATTCAACACAGATTACAGACTGAGACAGACTAGGAAGAAGGAAGAAGCCATCCACTTATCAAAGAATTGGCCAGGGAAAACTTTACAAATAGTAGAGAAACACTATCTGATACATTACTGGGCAACTTTATGAAGAGCCCAGCAACATTTTCCATTACAGTGCAGGAAGATGAGCCCCTTAGATCAGAAGACTCTCAAAATACTACTGGAAAAGAGCTGTGTCATCTGAGTAGAACCAACCTTAATGATATGGACAAAATAAAGCTTTCAAGACCTCCATTTGCAGATGTGGCATGTCTCCAATTGAGGAGGAACAGCTATTAATAATCAGAACATGGAATTTATGAAGTATGAATCTAGGAAAATTGGAAGTTGTCAAAAATGAAACATGTGGAAGTTGTCAAAAATGAAATGCAATGTATAAAGATTGATATGCTAGGTGTCAGTGAGCTGAAATGGACCGGTTTTGGCCATTTTGAAACAGACAAACATATTGTCTGCTATGCCAAGAATGACAAATTAAAAAGGAATGGCATGGCATTCATCATCACAAAGAATGTTTCAAGATCTGTCCTGAAGTACAATGCTGTCAGTGATAGGATACTGTCCATACAAGGAAGACCCATTAATACTACTTATTCAAACTTACACACCAACTACCAAAGCCAAAGATGAGGAAATTGAAGTTTTTATCAACTTCTGCAGTCTGACATTGACTGAACATGCAATCAAGATATGTCAATTACCACTGGTGACTGGAATACAAAAGTTGGAAACAAGGAAGAATCACCGGTAGTTGGAAAATTTGGCCTTGGTGACAGCAAAAATGCTAGACATCACATGATAGAATTTTGCAAGACCAATGACTTATTCATTGCAAATATCTTTTTCAACAATACAAATAATGTCTATATACATGGACTTCACTAGATGGAGTACACTGGAATCAGATTGACTACATCTGTGGCAAGAGGTGATGGAAAAGCTCAATATCTTTAGCCAAAACCAGGCCAGGAGCTGATTGTGGAACAGACCATCAATTGCTCATATGCAAGTTCAATTTGAAGTTGAAGACTTCAAGTTGAAGTTGAAGACAAGTCCATGAGAGCCAAAATATGACATGGAATATACCCCTCCTGAATTTAGAGACCATCTAAAGAATAGATTTATTGCATTGAACACTGAATACCAATGACCAAAAACCAGAATTGCGAGATGACATTAGAAACATCATCCATGAAGAAAGCAAAAGGTCATTAAAAAGACAAGAATGGAAGCAAAGTCCAAAATGGATGTCAGGAGAGACTCTGAAACTTACCCTTGACTGGCAGTAGCTAAAGCAAATGGAAGAATTGACAAGATAAAGGGGATGAACTGAAGATTTCAAAGAGGAACTCAAGCAGAGAAAGTTAATTACTATAATGAAAATGTGCAAAGACCTGGAGTTAGAAAAACAAAACGGAAGAACATGCTCAACATTTCTCAAGCTGAGAGAACTGACAAAAAAATATTATCTAGGGCCATAAGGCAAGAAAGGGAAATCAAAGGCATCCATATTGGTAAGGAAGAAGTCAAACTATCCCTATTTGCTGATGATATGATCCTATA
>NW_006922182.1:658836-674776 GCF_000298275.1 Orycteropus afer afer
GTCTGTATTTATTGGTTTCCCTTTTCTTTGTTGAAGAGGGTCTGTGCAATCCTTCTGCCTAGTCCGCCATCTTGCCCCGCCTCTACATTTACATTAAGATAAAGTTTGGTAACAGAAATATAATAAGGCAGTCATCTTTGTTTCTAGATAGAATTTGAAGTTATTGGCTTCAGTGAAGGCCTGGAATGAGACCGTAGCTAGAGAACAAAATATGATTGATATTTGTGAAACAAAAACATACAGAGGTTGGAAGATGAGGGTCATCTAGCAAATTTAATTGAATAGAGGCCAGAAAAGGAAGAAGGAAACAAAGAGATGATAATTTTTAGATTTTTCTCTGTACTTCTGCAAAATATAAGAAAACTATATGCATCAATACATAAATATAAAGGTTTCTTTCTTACTTAAAAAATAAAAGATCTTAATTCTAGTAAACAGTTATACAAATTATAAAGTTAAGTATTTATTTCAATGCAACCGAGTGCAGAGGGATTTTACAATGGACTTTGAGAGGTGAAACCCAATGGGACTGCCTTGTTTTTCCAGGTCTCATAAACTTTCCTCCTTTTTCAGTTTTACTTTTTTTCTATTACTTAATTTAGTCAAAAATACTTATGTTTTACTCGGCTTTTGTTTTGGTTTGTCTGACAGGTTTCTGCTTTACACAGGTTCATGCTTTCACAAGTTTTACTATGCATGTGTAATGTATAGTGTAGAGTGATACAAAGAAGGGAAATCATAGTCTAATTGTGGTGGGTAGGGAAGATTATTACATTTTAAATCAATCCAATAATTGGATTATTTTGTAATCTACAAGGTTTTTCCTGTAGTTTTATTTTTAGTTCCTGCCATGGTTACTGCTGGGCAAATTATGTTAGTTAATTTTCTTTTTTTTTTGTTGCAACTTTTAATGAGTATACTTTTAATTGTTAGGTCTCCAAGTTGTCCTCAGTTTCTAAACATACCTTCAGATAGATCAGTCAAACTTGACCCCTTTTCCTACAGTATAGTGCTACTTTGTATATGATTTAATTCTTTGTGTCTTATTATTAATAGAATATAATAGTAGAAAAATTATTGAATGTCTAACACTCAAATGTTGAAGTTAAAGGAATAAGAATTAAAGATATAATACTGAGAAATAATTTCTGTTTACTTGGTTTCCATAAACAGTTCATTCAGTGATAATTCATGTATGTGATTTGTGTGATTATCACTGATGTTGTGGATTTTCTACAGTTCTTTTATTAAAAAAAAAAAAAACAACTGTGTGATAAAGTGGTGAAATGACATACTTTTATTTTAAGTGTTTGTTTTACATTCAATGTTATGTGTACATTTAGTTGCACTCCCCATTTACCATGTCCAACCCTAACCCAGTCTCCTCCCCTCCCTGCCCAGTAACAATGCCCCTCATAGTTACGTACTCCTGTTTGTCCTGCATTTCCAATATGTGAATGTTGCCCCTCTGGTGCCCTGTGGTCTATTGCTCCAAGGGATGTATTTCCATAGTGTATGTGGGTGCATCACCCTGGGTTGAGTGGTCTGCATGTGCATCTTGTTAAATATTAGGCTGAGAGCCAGCCCCTGGGAGTGAGTTTTATTCCAGGCCCAGAATGTATCCCAGGGCCGTAGTATTGAGGATCTCACCAGACTCCAACCAACCAGTACTTCTGGTCATTATTATTATTATTATTATTATTATTTTCTTTTGTCCTGAAGGGCAGCTGGGGGCCATAGTCTCCGTGGTTACACTAGGCTCTATCAGACCAGCAAACCAAGTCCCCCCACTTTTTTTTCCCAAATGATTTTGAGTTTTGTTCCACATTATTCTCCCTCTCTATCCAAGATCTCCTGCATAAATCCCCCTCTGAGTCGTTGACCATGGTTGCCAGGCACCACCTAGTTCTTCTGGTCTCATAGTCATATAGGCTGCGGAACTCATGGTGTACCAGTCACTAGGACTAATTCATTCCGTGAATCTCTGGTTTTCTTCATCTTTGCTCTGAACAAGGAGAGACGTATTGTTGCATCTAGATGGCAGCTTGCTAGCTTTTACAATCCCAGTCACTATTCACCAAAGAAGGAGGTGGAACAGTGTTTTGAATAGTATGTTATGCCAATTGAGCTTGATGTCCCCTGTGACTATGGTCCTGAGCCCACAGATTCAACTACTTGGTCCCTCTGGGTAACTGGCTGTGACCAAGAAGTGACTACAACCTTGTCCCTTGTCAGCTCTACTATACACCTGGGAATTTAGATAATACAAATACACTTATAGGACCATTGTCTGCCAACCCTATACATGGTCTTGGATACATTCCCCACTTAGACATACCTACTAGTTCAGCCTGTCCACCCATCTATCCACTTGTGTACCCATGTTACCTTCAACAATGCAGTACTGTATGTGCAAAACGGTTCATTTTTGTTGTCTGTACCTCCCATGTACCTCTCTATGCTTTCCTCTTCCTCAATGCCACCATAATGATCACTCACATTTGGTACATTGCCCTTTTCTTCACCCAAATCAATACTTATCTCTATCTATCTAACAGCCTTCCCTCCCCTCACCTCCCACCCCTGGTAACCAACAAAGAAAATGTCCTTCTACAGATAAACCTTTCCTTGACTTTTAAAATAATGGACTAATATAATATTTGTCCTTCTGTGATTGAATTATTTCACTCAGCATAATGTCCTCCAAGTTTATCCATGTTATGTGGTGTTTTTTCAGATTCTAAGTTATTCTTTAAGTTTGCATAGTATTCCATTGTGTGTATGTACCATAGTTTGGATATCCATTCCTCAGTTGATGGACACCTAGGTTGTTTCCAACTTTTTGCTATTGTAAACAGTGCTGTGATGAACATGGGTGTGCATATGTCTGTTCTTATCATGGCTCTCACTTCTTTAGGACATATACCTAATAATGGGATGGCTGGGTCAAATGGTATTTCCATCTACAACTTTTTAAGGAATCACCATACTGCTTTCTATAGTGGTTGTACCATTTTAAAGTTCCACCAGCAGCGTCTGAGTGTTCCAATCTCTCAACATCCTCATCAGTATTTGCTATTTTCAGTCTTGTTGAACTTTGCTACTACTGCTAGAGCAAGGTGGTATCTCATTGCTGTTTGAATTTGCATCTCTCTAATGGCTAAAGATTGTGAGAATTCCTTCATATATTTGTTGGCCACCTGAATATCCTGCTTGGTGAAGTATCTATTCATGTCTTCTGCCCACTTTTTAATTGGATTGTTTGTCTTTTTGTTATTGAGGTATTGGAGTTTTCTATAAATTCTAGAAATAAGTCCCTTGTCAGATATCATTCCTAAATATTTTTTCGCAATCTGTAGGTTCTCTTTTGACTCTTTTGGAGAAGTCTTTGGAAGCACATAAAAATTTGATTTTTAGAAGGTCCCATTCATCTAGTTTCTCCTCTGCTGTTTGTGCATTTTGGATTATGACTGATAGTCTATTTATGCCATATATTGTTGTTGTTGTTATTTGCCGTCGAGTCAGCCCCGACTCATAGCGACCCCTCCTTGTGTTTCCGAGGCAGTATCACTACGGAAATAGGATTGCCCAATCGTCCTTCCAAGGAGTGGCTGGTGGATTTGAACTGCCAGCCTTCTGATTAGCAGTCAAGTGCCTTAGGCACTATGCTACCAGAGCTCCTCATGCCATATATTAGTAGTCCTAAATTTGCCCCTAGTTTTTCCTTGAGGAACTCTATAGTTTTAGATTTCACATTTGAGTCTTTGATCCATCTAGAGTTTGTTTTTGTGTATGGTGTGAGGCACTGATCTTGCTTCAGTTTCTGCAAATGGATATCCAGTTTTACCAGCACCATTTATTAAACAAGATTCTCTTCCCCATTTAATGGATTCTGGCCCTTTTTCAAAGATCAGTTGAGCATAGGTCGATGGACCTATTTCTGGGTTCTCAATTCTATCCCATTGGTCTGCGTCTGTCATTGTACCAATACCAGGCAGTTTTGACTATTATGGCTGTATAGTAGGTTTTGAGATCTGGCAGTGTGAGACCTCCTACTTTGTTCTTCTTCTTCAATAGTGCATTGTTTATCTGAGGTCTCTTTCCTTTCCACCGAAAGCTAGTGATTGGTTTTTCCATATCTTTAAAAAATGTTGATGGGATCTGAATTGGGATTGCAATGAATGTATAGATTGCTTTGGGTAGAAATGACATTTTCATGATGTTCAATCTTCCTATCCATGAGTATGGGATATTGTTCCATTATGCAGATCTCATGCCTTCTTGAAGTAGTCTTTTATAGTTTTCTTTGTACAGGTCTTTTGTGTCCCTGGTAAGATTTTTTCCCAAGCATTTTATTTTTTGGTATCTATTGTAAATGGTATTGATTTCTTTATTTCTTTTTCAGCAATCTCTTTTCTGGTGTAGAAGAATCAAGTTGACTTTTGTATGTTGAGCTTGTATCCTGCCATGATGATAAACCTCTCATTTAGTTCCAGTAGGTTTTTGGCTGAGTTTCTTGGGTTTTCTAGGTATAGGATCATATCTTCAGCAAATAGGAATAGTTTGACTTCTTCCTTACCAACTTGGATGCCTTGATTTCCCTTTCTTGCATATGGCCCTGGATAGGACTTCCAGTACAATGTTGAATAGAAGTGGTGATAAAGGGCATCCTTGTCTGGTTCCTGTTCGCAAGCAGAATGGCTTCTGTCTCTCTCCACTGAGAATAATGTTGGTTATTGGTTTTGAATAGATGCCCTTTATTATCTTGAGGAATGTCCCTCCTATTCCTATTTTACTGAAAGTTTTGATCAAGAATGTGTATTGGATTTTATCAAATGCCTTTTCTGCATCAATTGATATGATCATGTACTTCTTCTGCATTGTTTTATTTATGTGGTGAATGACGTTGATTGTTTTTCTAATGTTGAACCATCCCTGCATACCTGAGATGAACCCCCTTGGTAATAATGAATGATTTTCTCAATATGTTGTTGGAGTCTATTGGCTTGGATTTTGTTGAAGATTTTTGCATGTGTATTCATGAGAGATATTGGTCTGTAGTTTTCCTTTTGAGTAATGTCTTTGCTTGGTTTTGGTATCAAGGTTATGTTTGCATCAAAATATGAGTTAGGGAGGGTTCCATCCTTTTCTATGTTTTTGAATAGTTTGAGTAGGATTGGTCTCAGTTCCTCTCTGAATGTTTGGTAATAGTCTCCAGTGAAACTCTCTGCGCCAGAACATTTTTTTGTTGGTAAATTTGTAATGACCTGTCCTATATCTTCTTCTCTTTTTGATCTGTTCAACTTTTCCACTTCAGTCTGTGTTAGTTTAGGTAAGTGGTGTGTTTCTAGAAATCTGTCCATTTCTTCTAGATTTTCAAATTTGTTGGAGTACAGTTCTTCATAGTATACTGACATTATCCTTTTTTTTTTTTTTTATTTCAGCTGCTTCTGTTGTGATGTCACCCATTTTTTTTCTTATTCATGTTATTTGTATTCTCTCCCTCTTTCCCTTTGTTAAATTTGCCAGTGGTTTGTAAATTTTATTGATCTTTCCAAAAACCAGCTTTGGGTTTTCTTGATTTTTCTATTGCCCTTCTGTTTTCTGTTTCATTGATTTCTGTTCAAGTCTTGATAAGTTAATTTCTTCTGGTGACTGTGGGCTTTTATTGCTGTTCTTTTTCTAATTATTGGAGATGTTGGTTTAAAGTGTTGATTTTGGCTCTTTCTTCTTTTTGGATGTGTGCATTTATTGCTACAAATTGGCTTCTGAACACTGCTTTTGCTGTGTCCCAAAGATTTTGGTATATTGTGTTTTCATTCTTGTTTGATTCCAGGAATTTTTTAATTTCAATTTTCATTTCTTCTCTTAGTCTTTGTTAAAGAGGGTATTGTTCAGTTTCCATATGTTGCTCTTTTTCTGTTGATCTTTCTATTGTTGATTTCTAATTTGATAGCATTATGATCTGAGAAGATGCTTTGCAGTATTTCAATGTTCTTAAATTTATTAAGGCTTGCTTTATGGCCTAACATATAGTCTATCATGGAAAATGTTCCATGTGCAATGGAACAGAATGCATATTGTGCTGTTGCTGGATGAAGTGCTCTGTAAATGTCTATAAAATCAAGTTGGTGGATTGTATTATTTAGCTCTTCTGCATCTTTGTTGAGATTCTTTCCATTTGTTCTATCTTTCATTGAAAATGGGGTATTAAAGTCTCCCACTATAACTGTGGAGTCATCTATTTGCCTTTTCAACTCTTTTAAAGTCTGATTTATGTATTTTGGGGCTCTTTCATTGGGTCCATAGATATTTATTACGGTTATATTTTCATGTTCAATTGATTCTTTAATCATTATATACTGTCCTTCCTTGTCTCATATAGTGGTTTTTGTCTTAAAGTCAATTTGATCAGAAATTAATATTGCAACTCCTGCTCTTTTACAGTTGCCATTTGCTTGATATATATTTTTCCAATCTTTGATTTTTAGACATTTTTGTCTTTGTCTCTAAGGTGTATCTCTCATGGAGAGCATATTGATAAATTTTGTTTTCTTATCCAATCTGCAATTTTCCATTTCTTGAGTGGTGCATTTAATTTGGTGTAATTATTGACACGTATTTATTGGTTACTGTCATTTTGTTATCTTTTTTTTTTTTTTTTTCATGTTGGCCCTGGTTTCTTTGTTCCATGTTATTTTCTGTGCTGAGCTCATTACATTTATGAATCATGTTATCATTTCCTTATTTGCTGTTGTTTTGGTTTTGCTGAATATTTATGCTTGTCCTCTTTTTGTTTGTGATGTGAAGGTTTATCATATTTATTTGAAGTTACCCTGTGATTCATAATTTTCTTCACAAGATTCAAACAGTCCATTCTATCTTTCAACTAACTCTCAACTTCCTCACCATTTAGAAGTTCTGTAACTACACAGTATTTTTCCTCTTTTTGGTTTGTAGGTGTCCTCACTTGCCAATTTATGTCTCTGTTTCCCTGTTTACAGTCTTGCAAGCTTATTTTACTTTGGATATGGCTATAGCTGTGGTTTCTGGGATATGTCATCTTGTGTATTAATGGATGGTTGTTGTTTGCTATTTTTGGTTCTCTGTTCAAAGAACTCCCTTTAGTATCTCTTGTAAGGTTGGTCTAGTTTTAACAAATTCCCTTAGTTTTTGCTTATCTGGAAATCTCCTAATTTCACCATCATATTTGAGGGACAATTTTACTGTATATATAATTCCTGGTTGAAAATTTTTCTCTTTCAAGGTTTTATATATACCATCCCACTGTCTTCTCGCTTGCATTGTTTCTGCTGAGAAATCAGAGCTCATTCTTACTTATTGTCCTTTGTAAGTAACTTTTTGTTTTTCCTGTGCTGCTTTCAGGATTCTTTCTTTTTCTTTGGATGTGATGGGTTTGATGATGATATGCCTTGGTGATTTTCTTTTAGGGTCTCTCCTGTTTGGAGTTCATTGGACTTGCTGAGATATATTCCTGAGATATAGTCTCATCTTTCATAATATCAAGCAAGTTGTCTTTCAACAAATCTTGGAAAATTTTCTCAGTGGTTTTATTTTTTCTTCCTCTTCTAGAATTCCAATAACATGTAGGTTATTTCTATTGATGGTATGCCACATGAATATTAGGATTTCTTCATTTTGTTTTGATCATTTTTCTTATCGATCCCTTTCCAAAAGAGTATTCAGCTATTTGTCTTCAATCTCATCAATTCTGTCTTCCATTGCATCAATTCTACTCCTTTGCCCTTTTAATCTGTTATCGATTTCTGACAAGTTAATATTAATGTTCTGGATTTCTATCTGTAGATTTAGAATCATTCCTAATTTTTCATTTATGTTGTCATTTTGTTCCTGTATTTTCTTCCAAAAATCTTCTAGGGTTTTGTCTGTGTTTTCCTTGGTCTGTTTCTCAATATTTTGAATATACCTAAATATAGTTATTTTGAATTCCTCATCAGGAAGTTCCAAAGCTGCTTCTTACTCAGGAATGTGTTCTGGGTCTATATCTTGCTCCCTTGTTTCTACCACTTTATCTTGCTTCTTTGTGTGGACTGTAATGTTCTGTTGTCTCCTAGACATCACAATGTTGTTGTATTTAGATCTCCGTTAACTATTTGTGAACAGTAGCCAAGGGTGAGTCAGGCTCTTCTTGGTGGTTGTTTTTCATTGGCCTGTTAGTAGAGAAGGAAGTGGTGGCTCTCACTCAGTAAATGAAGCTGCAGGAGGTGTGGGTGTAGTTGTGTCATATGGGGACTGTTGCTGTCTTCCACTCAGTTAGACCAAAATAACAATTGAATAACCATCAAAAAAGTCAAAGCAAATAGACTATAAGTACACCATATTATCACACAGGAGTAGTAAACAAAAAAATGTAAAAGGAAAAGGAAGAATTAAAAAACCCTGCTATATCGGGAGAGAGGGCAATAAGAGAAAACAAGGTAGAGAAGGAGAATAATGAAGAAAAAAATAGGAAAGGAAAAACAAGGAATTGGGTTAACCATGAGAAATAAATAAATAAATAAATAAATAACCAGGAACATGGAAAAGAAAAAAAAAAAAAGATGAAAACTAGAAGAATAAAAATAAAGTAAAAAGAACAAAAATAATAATAATAACAACATTTTTAAAACAGACAAAAAGAAACAAATTAAAAATAGAAAAAAAATTGGGCATGTGGGGCAGGACACCCAGGATCCATCAGAGCACAGACTGGGATAGAATTCTTGCCAGCCCAAAAAAAAAAGTGGGTGGAAATGAGGAATGGCTTCACCTCCATTCACAAAGAAGGTGTAGGGTATAAGGGTAACAAGGAAAATGTCGCACCTTTCCAGTCGTCCAGGTCCAGGATGTTCTTTGGGTTCCCAGAAAATTGAGGCTGTTGTTAAGTCCCTGGAATCTAGGGGAATGCTGTTGTTTTAAATATCCAAAATGGTCAAACCACTTGTAAACATTCCAAATGGCTGCACCTTCCAGACAGACAAAAGTCCTCAGCTCAGCCCACCTTCCTCTTCACTGCTTCCCCTTTTATTTCCTAGCCACCATAGCAGTTCTCTGTGCAGTCCCTGTCTAGCCAGGCCTATTTTTAGGTTAATCTTTGGGTCCTACCACCACTCAGCAATATACAAGTTGTCTGTGTCATCAGGATCACTGACAGACCGCAGTTCTGTATGTCACCTTTTTGGGTGTTTTCACGCAAATTCTTCTGCTAGTTGGAGTTTAGTCTACTTCTATATCCTTCTCTTCAAGGCTAAGGGGTCCAGGATTGTCTTCTGTATCTGTGTTAATTGGTTCCCCTTTTCTTTGTTGAACAAGGTCTGTGCAGTCTTTCTGCCAATTCCACCATTTCACCAGAACTATATTCTGGTCATTATTGAGTTTTTGGATTTTCTTCCACATTTTTCCTCTCACTCTATCGAGCATCTCCAGATTTGAACCTTTCCTGAGTGGTTGGCCTTGGTAGACAACCAGTTCTTGTCTTGAGGACCATAGTGTCCTAGGGCTGATTGCTTGCAAATAGCCTTTATTTTATTTATTTTTGTGTGTGTGTGTGTGCTCTTCTGCACTCTTCTTTGCTTCTGATTCTGATTCTAGGAGATCATTAGCCACATCTTTGATGGTTGCTTGAAAACTTTTAAGACCCCAGTCACTACTCAACAATGTAGGTTGAAGAACATGGCTTTTATGTATTATGCTGTGCCAATTGAGTCTGGTGTCTCCCAGTACTATGGTCCTGAAATGGTAGATCCATTGAATTTCTCTCCCATAGTGTCTGGGTGTCTGTGAGAGATTATTCTGTGTCTGTCCTCTATTGTTTCTGTAAAGATTGCTGGGAATTTTTTATCACTGCTATCTGTATAAGATTAGCCTCAGCTGAATCCATCTTTGGTCTAGAGTATACTCCTGTTCACTGTCCTCCATCTGATTGTCTCAGGTGTTTATCTGTTTATCTGTAGCCTGATGTTTGATGTTAATGCTAATACAGTATTGTGGGCACACTGGTTGGTATTAGCATCTGTTGTCTATCTCTTATATGCACAACTCAGTGTCCTTCCTTTTCCTAATGTTATCATGGTGGTCATGACTCTTTCCATATATCTCTATCTTTACCCATGTCAGCATGTGGGCCCCAACTGGAATTAATCCCTCCCCTTCCATCCCCACCCTGGTAACCTACAAAGTGAGTCCCCTTTCGCAAGCAAAGCCTTCTTTGTCTCTTTATAGTAGTGGGCTCATACAGTTTTTGTCCTTCTGTGATTGACTTATTTCACTCAGCATAATGTCCTCCAGGTTCATCCATGTTGTGAGATGATTCGCCTATCCCTCATTGTTCTTTAAGGTAGCATATTATTCCATTGTGTGCATGTACCATAATTTGGTTATCCACTCATCCATTGATGGCCATTTACGTTGTTTTCCATCTCTTTGGTATACTTAATTGTGCTGCAATGAATACAGGTGTAAATATGTCTGCGTGCTGTCTCTCACCTGTTTAGGATATATTCCTAGTAATGGAATTTTTGGGTCAAATGGCATTTCTATTTTCAGCTTTTTAAGGAAATGCCATACCATATGCCACGATAGTTGCACCATTTTACAATCCCACCAGCAGTGTACTAGAGTTCCAATCTCTCTGCAACCTCGCCAGCATTTGTTGTTTTCTGTCCTGTTGAACTTTGCTATTATTGCTGGGGTGAGATGATATCTCATCGTTGTTTTGATTTGCATCTCTCTAATGACTAATGATCCTGAACAATTTCTCATGTGTTTGTTGGCTGCCTGTATATCTTCTTCGGTGAAGTGTCTGTTCAAATCTTTTGCCCAATTGTGATTTGGGTTATTTGTCTTTTTGGTGCTGAGGTGTTGAAGTTTTCTATAGATTTTAGAGATAAGCCCTTTATCAGATATATCATAGGCAAATATTTTCTTCAAATCTGTAGGTTTTCTTTTGGCCCTTTTGATGAAGTCTTTTGATATGTATAATAATTTTATTTTTCAATTGTCCCAGTCATCTAGCTTTTCTTCTGTCTCCTGTGCATTCTGGGTTATGCTTGATAGTCTATTTATGCCATAAATTAGGGCCCACAGATGTGCCCCTATGTTATTGTTGATGAATTTTGTAGTTTTGGATTTTACATTTTAGTCTTTGATCTAGCTTGAGTTTTTTTTGTGTATGGGGTGAGGTATGGGTCTTGTTTCATTTTTCTGCAAGTGGATAGCAAGTTTTGCCACCACCATTTGTTAAAGAAGCTGTCTCTTCCCATTTAAAGGGTTTTGGACCTTTGTCAAAGGTCAGTTGTCCATAAATGGGTGGGTCTATATCTAGACTTTTGATTCTGTTCCATTGCTCTCTGTCTATCATTGTACCAATACCATGCTGTTTTGACTACTGTGGCTGTATAGTAGTTCTTAAGATCTGGGAGAGTGAGACCTCCTGCTTTGTTTTAAAGACCTGAGTAAGAGGTATTGTTTTTCTAATGTTAGATGTATGATAATATTTACCTAATTTTTTTTCCTTAAATTTCTTAAGACTCAGTTATCATTTGCAAAAAGAAGAACTTTAAAGTGTGTCATGTTTTCCTTTAAGATTTTATGTAAATATATGTAAAGATGATCTAAAGTTACTGAAACAGCAAAAGATTCCTTGTTTATATAACTAAAAAAACCCACTGTCATCAAGTTAATCCCAACCCCTAGCAACCAGATAGGACAGAGTAGATTTGCCTCATAGAGCTTCCAAGGCTATAAACCTTTATGGAAGCAGAATGCCTCATCTTTCTCCTTTGCAGCAATTGGTGAGTTCCAAGTGCTGACCAGAAGTCCAATGCTTTGAGCATTGTACCACTAAATGGATTTATATCTCTGACAAATATTTTGACCCATCTGTATCTGATTATATGTAATAATAAGGTAAGTTTTAGCAAGGTTTGATTTAAATTTGGTCAGAAAAGCATGACTTCTTTCCAGTTATGTATGCACTTGCTGGGTGGTAGGTCATTGTTACAATAGCATTTGCAGATTCTATAATGATATGTTTTAGAATCTTTCTTGAAACAGCAGCTTTTGTATTTGTTTCCAATTTATAAAGCATACAAAGTGCAGGTGAAATCATCCTAATGTGTTTTGTTACTAAGAAGATCAGAGACTTCTCTTCCACCTATGAGCACTCTGTGAAAATCCTTTAAAGACCTGAGCTAACTTCATGATAATAGAAATAATTCATAAAGAAAAAAAAAAAAAAAAAAAGGAAAAACTGCATATGTTTAAGTAACACAAGTATATACTTTTGTTCTCATGAAACAGTAAGTTTATAAAAATAATTATCTCCTAAAATATAAGTTGTTTTTCACAGAAGAGAGCCATGAGGATATATTGGAAATTAACTGAAAAATATAACAGTGCTTAAATGAATAATTTGATTCTTATAAAAATGTTTAGTATTGAAGGATAATAAAATAATTTTTAATTTAGCTTTTTAAATTATACAGATATTGGATGTTAGAAATGCTTACCACTAGAAATAGTAAACAACTCTATCAAAACTACATTAGAGTGCCCATTTTCCTCCCACAGCACAGATGATGGGCTTGGACAGGTGACCTACTGGTTAGCAGCCAAATATCTTACCCACTAGGTTACCAGAGCTCCTCCTTTTATTTAAAGCTACAATAAACTTGTGAAAGCTAGAAACTGTGTAAGGCAGGAACCTGTCAGAAAAGGAAAATGTAAGCATATTCCATTAAATTGAGAGATGGAAAAGTGGTAAAGCTACACTTTGTCAAAGGCAGGAAACTTGTGAAACCCAGAAAAACAAGATAAGCTTATCAAGTTCTGGTTCTCACAAGTTCCATTTTATGTAGCCATCATTAATAAAATAAAATGTTTGGTAGCATTTATTAACAATGTGTTAGTATGACTAAAGGTGTCAGCAAAGTTTGGAAATATCCTTGTGTAAAAGAAAATTAAAGAACCCAGCTTGAAGTTCAATATACCCAGTGAACTTCTGACTGATAGAAAAGCTTTTAATGGGCACTATTATGGGAGCTCTGGTAGCGTAGTGGCTAAGGCACTTGATTGCTAACCAGAAGGCTGGCGGTACAAACCCACCAGCCACTCCCCAGAAGGAAGATAGGGCAATCTACTTCCCTAGTGATACTGCCCTGGAAACCCAAGGAGGGGTCGCTATGGGTCAGATCTGACTCAATGGCACATAACAACAACAACAACATTATGGTTAGGCATTCTACTTCTGTAGTGATACTGCCTCAGAAACCCAAGAAGGGGTTGCTATGAGTCGGGGCCGACTCGACAGCACATAACAACAACAACAACATTATGGTTAGGCATTCTACTTCTGTAGTGATACTGCCTCAGAAACCCAAGAAGGGGTTGCTATGAGTCGGGGCCGACTCGACAGCACATAACAACAACAACAACAATTATTATATTACTAATATTGTAAATAATTTGGTATTTTAATTTATTATTTTTATAAAACTTGTCATATTGATTATATTCTAAAACATACTAGTTTGTCACAACAAAAAATGAGGAAAGAAAGCGAGAGAGAGAGAAGGAGGGAAGGAGGAAAAAAGGAAGGAAGGGAGGAAGGGAGAATGTGACAGCTTCTTTTCCTTATAGATTTTGTTCCCTTTGTTTACTCAAATATGAATTGAAACATGACAGTCAGACATATGCAAACAACGAATATGCTGTAGAGTTGCATATTAAATCTTAGTTTTTGAAGTCTTCTCATATTTTATTTAAAATAATAGACATCATTAAGAGATCTAGTTTTTTCCTTCCAAATCTAATTGTTACTTATAGTATTTAACCTCTGGGTAATGTCTTTTCTATTTTATGTTACTCAAAATACACAATCATTTGGATAAAATCCAAATTTTTGAAACTAAATTAAGTTAGACTTCTACCTATATTTGAAGGACAAGGTGCTCTCTTCTACTTGACATATCAAAAAGAAAACAACAAATAAAAACACATGAAACAAGGTTTTCAAACTACCAGATGTCATGCCACAAAAGAAAATATATATCTGTATTTTTAATTGTGATTTGGGTGAAGATTTACAGAGCAAATTCACTTTTCATACAGCACTTCACATACACTCTGTCTCATGACATTGACCACAATTTACCACAATACAACAGCTCCCCTCCCACTTCCTCCCCATAATTACCTCTTTCCTTTGTCCATCATTCCATGCACTCCTGCCCCCTGAACTGTCTCCCTGTGCATAAGCAGCTCCTTTTCTCCCACAATTGTTCTCTCCAAAGAGTGTTTCTACCTCAGGTAAATGTTCAACTCATATGCCTGTCTTTTGTTTGGTTGGAAACCACAGCTGTGGGTATAATTCCAGACCTGAAGGGCAGCTAGAGGCTACAGTATCAGTGGTTCAACCAGGATCTAATGGACCAGCAAACCTGGTACCTCCCCCTTTTTTTTTTTTTTTTCCTTTCTTCAAATGATTTTGAGTTTTCTTGCACATTGTTCTCCCTTTCTAAGGATCTCCTACATAGATCCCCTTCAAACTAGATGACAGTGATAGATGGGCACCATCTAGTTCTGGTCTCATAGTCGAATAGGCTGCAAATTGGATGGTATACCAGTCTCTAAGACTAGCTTTATCCATGAATTTTTGGTTTTCTTCATTCTTCTTTGCTGTGGATGAGGAGAGATCCATTGTTGCATCTAGATGGCAGTTTGCTAGCTTTTAAGATGTCAGTCACTACTCTCCAAAGTAGGAGATGGAGCAATGTTTTGTATACTATGTTATGCCAATTGAGGTTGATGTCCACTGTGACTATGGTCCCAAACCTGCAGATTCAACTACTCGGTCTCTCTGGATAGCTGGGTGTGACCAAGCACTGAACACAACCTTGCCTCTTGTCAGCTCTACTATACACCTTGGAATTCTGATCATTCACATAAACTAATAAGACCATTGTCTGCCAAACCTATATATGTTCTTGGATACCCTCCCCATTTCATAGACATACCTAATCGTACAGCCTGTCCACCCATCTATCTACCCATTAAACCATGTTTGCCTTCATTGACAACGCAGTATTATATGTGCAAAGGGTTTCATATTTGTTGTCTGTACCTCCCATGTACCTCTCTATGTCATTCTCATCCTCAATGTTGTCATATTCGTCACACAGATGTGGTACATTGCCCTTCTCTTCACCCATATTAATACTTATCTCTATGTATCTAATAATGTTCCCTTCCCTCCCCTCCCACCCATGATAACCAACAAAGAAAATTTCCTTCTATAGATAAAACTTTCCTTAACTTTTACAATAATGGACTAATACAGTATTTGTCCTATTGTGATTGACTTATTTCACTCAGCATAATGTCCTCCAAGTTCATCCACATTATGTGGTGATTTGCAGATTCTCCATTATTCTTTAACATTGCATAGTATTCCATTGTGTATATGTAACATAGTTTGGTTATCATTCCTCAGTTGATGGACACCTAAGTTGTTTCCATTTTTTGACTATTGTAAATAGTGCTGTGATGAACATGGGTGTGCATATATCTGTTCTTGTCATGACTCTTACTTCTTTAGGGTATATACCTAGTAATGGGATGGCTGGGTCAAATGGTATTTCTAATTCCAGCTTTTGAAGGAATCGCCATACTGCTTTCCACAATGGTTGTACCATTTTACAGTCCCACCCAGCAGTGTATGAGAGTCCCAATCTCTCCACAACCTTGCCAGCATTTGTTATTTTCTGTCTTGTTGAACATTGCTATTAGTGTTGGAGGAAGATGGTATCTCGTTGTTTTGATTTGCATCTCTCTAATAGCTAATGATCATGAGCATTTCTTTATATGTTTGTTGGCCACTTGAATATCCTCCTTGGTGAAGTGTCTATTCATGTCTTCTGCC
>NW_006922182.1:674941-675984 GCF_000298275.1 Orycteropus afer afer
GAAGGTCCCAATCATCTGGTTTCTCTTCTGCTGTTTGTGTATTTTGAGTTATGCTTGATAGTCTATTTATGCCATATATTAGGGCCTTAAATTTGCCCCTAGATTTTCCTTGAGGAACTGTATACTTTTAGGTTTCACATTCAAGTGTTTTATCCATCTGGAGTTCATTTTTGTGTATGGTGTGAGGTACAGGTCTTGTTTCATTTTTCTCCAAAGTGATCTCCAGTTCTGCCAGCACTATTTATTAAACAAATATTCTCTTCCCCATTCAATGGATTTTTGGCCTTTGTCAAAGATCAGGTGACTATAGATCAATGGATCTATTTCTGAGTTTTCAATTCTATTCCATTGGTCTATGTATCTGTCATTAAACAAATACCAGGTGGTTTTGAGTGCTGTGTCTCTATAGTAGGTATTGAGATCCAGCAGTATGAGACCTCTTAGTTTGTTTTTCTTCTTCAATAGTGCTTTGATTATCTGAGGTCTCTTTCCTTTCCATGCAAAGTTAGTGATTGGTTTTTCCATATCCCTAAAGAATAGGAGCTCTGGTAGCATAGTGCCTAAGGCACTTGACTGCTAACCAGAAGGCTGGCATTCCAAACCCACCAGTCACTTCTCGGAAGGAAGGTTGGGCAATCCCACTTCTGTAATGATGCTCTCTCGGAAACCCAAGGAGGGGTCGCTATGAGTCGGGGCCCACTCAACGGCACATAACAACAACAACAAAGAATGTTGATAGGTTCTGGATTGGGATTGCATTGAATGTATAGATTGCTTTGGACACAATTGACATTTTCACAATGTTCAGTCTTCCTATCCATGAGCATGGGATGTTCTTCCACTTATGAAGATCTCTTATGGTTTCTTGAAGTAGTTTTTTATAGTTTTCTTTGTAGAAGTCTTTTGTGTCCCTGGTAAGATTTATTCCCAAGTATTTTATTTTTTGGTAGCTATTGTAAATGGTATTCATTTCCTTATTTATTTTTCAGCAATCTCTTTGCTGGTGTAGAGGAATCCAACTGATTTTTGGATGTTGATCTTAT
>NW_006922182.1:677877-678289 GCF_000298275.1 Orycteropus afer afer
ACTACTCAGTCCCTCTGGGTAGCTGGCTGTGACCAAGTAATGACCATAACCTTGCCCCTTGTCAGCTCTATTATTCACCTGGGAATTCTGATCATTCACATAAACTTATAGGACATTGTCTGCCAACCCTATATATGTTCTTGGATACACTCCCCATTTCATAGACATACCTAATCGTTAAGCCTGTCCACCCGTCTATCCACCCATATACCCATATTTGCCTTCACTGACAATACAGTACTGTATGTGCAAAAGGGATCATATTTGTTGTCTGTACCTCCCATGTATCTATGTCTTTCTCATCCTCAATGGTGTCATATGGGTCACTCACATTTGGTACATTTCCCTTCTCTTCACCCAAAACAATACATATCTCTATCTATCTAACAGCCTTCCCTCCCCTCCCCTTCCA
>NW_006922182.1:680007-687918 GCF_000298275.1 Orycteropus afer afer
GGTAGTGGCTCTCACTCAGTAAGTGAATTTGCAGGAGGTATGGGTGTAGTTGTGTCTTATGGGGACTGTTGCTGTCTTGCACTCAGTTAGATAAAAATTACAATAGAATAACCATCAAAAATATCACACCTTTTCAGTTGTGCAGTTCCAGAGTTTGGTTGCTGGCAAGTAGAACCTGTTCTCAAGCCCCTGGAATAGGGGAGAGCTCTGTCTCTTTAAATAGCCAAAATGGTCAAGCCACTTGTAAACATTCAAAATGGCAGTGCTCTCTGGACAGGCTAAAGTCCACAGCTCAGCCTACCTTTCTCTTCGCTTTCTGTTTATACCCAGCCACCAGAGAAGTCCTCTGTGCAGTCCCTGGCTAGCAGAACTGTTTTTTTAAGTTAATTATTAGGTCCTACCACCACTCTGTACTCACCAAACAGTCTGTGTCATCAGGATTGCTCAGGATCGCTGCCAGACCACAGCTCCCTTTGTCTCCTTTTTTGTTGTTTTAACACTAATTCTTCTGCTAGTTGGCAATTAGTCCACTTCTATATCCATCCCTTCAAGGCTCAGGAGTTCAGGATTATCTTCTGTGTTTATGTTAATTGGTTTCCCTTTTCTTTGTTTAAGAGGGTCAGTGCAGTCTTTCTGCCTAGTCCACTATCTTACCAGAACTCCCCAAAAGAAAATAAATCTTGAGAGGACACCCCTAAAACAAAACAAAACAAAAAAAAATGATGTAAGTCATAAAATTGCCTTTAGAATACTGTATCAGAATGTTTCCAGCTATGTCCAAAGATTAAAAAAAAAAAAAAAAAAAGACAAGATACTCAGCTGACTAATTTAGTTGAACAGACATAATTCAGAATTTGGGCACAAAAAACTATTACAGTGTACAAGATGGAGTACCAGAAAATGGACAGTTTCAGAGAGTGAGAACACTGGATTTATGAAGCAAGTAGTTCTCTACTCAACAGAATGCTAATCAGGGAATATATATAGAAACACTTTTTAAAGTGAGGAATAAATCAGTTTAAAAAACTCAGAGAAGGAGTACTTGGAGTTCACACAGAGGTAAGAATGATGTCTATTTCCATCAACCTGAATGGAAAGTTCATTGTCAAGATTACTTAGAAGAATGTTGCCACTATATTAGGATTGATATTCTCTGATTAATATTAATATTCAACTCATATGTAATCAATGTCATGAAAATGTACATAAGATATTGTAGAAATGGCATGTTTATTTTCACCAAAACTTATATATATGTGTAAATACATGTACATACATATATGTGTGTGTGTGTGTATATACTGTATATATGTACATATATACAGTATATATATATGTATACACACACACACACACACACATATATGAAATACTGAAAAATAGTATTAGAGTAATTTAGATTGTCCAGTCTTCCCTGCAAGGTGTGGTTAGTAGGTTTGACCCACCATCCTTCTAGTTAGCAGTCAAATGCCTTAGGCACTACACCACCAGAGCTCCTATTACATATAACTAAAAAACACACACAAATCTATCTGCTTATCTCTATCTATCTATTTATCCATCTATCTATCTATATCAATCATAAATTTTGCCAATTCAACATTTTTCAGTGATACCACATGGTGATATAAATTACATTAATTAACTGTGCAACTTTCACCTGCATCAATGCCCAATTTCCAAACACATTAACCATTAAAATCAAAGATGAAGAAATTGATTTTTTTTAACCAACTTCTGCAGCTTGAAATTGTCCAAATATGCTACAAAGATGTACTGACAATTACTGGTGATTGGAATATGAAATTTCAAAAGAAAGAAGAAGGATTGGTGGTTGGAAAATTTGACCTTGGTGATAAAAATGACACCAGAGATTGCATAATAGAATTTTTCATGACTTATGACTTGTGATATTTATTGCAAATACCTTTTTAAACAATATAACAGGTGACTATAAACATGGACCTCACCACATGGAATACATAGGAATCAAATCTACTATACCTGTGGAAAGAGGCTATGGAGAACCTCAATATCATCAACTAGAACAAGGCCAGGGGCTGACTGTGGATCAGAAAATCAATTGCCCATATACAAATTTAAGTTGAAGAAGAAGCAATTTAGACCAAATCCACAAGAGTAATAATATGACCATGAGTATATTCCACCTGAATTTAGACACCATCCGAAGAATACATTTGTTGCATTGAACACCAAATGACAGAAGACCCAACCACTTGTGGGATCACCATGAACACTATACATTAAGAAAGCAAAAATCCATTAAAAGGGCAGAAAATGAAGAAAATACCAAAATGGATGTCAAAAAACACTCTGAAACTTGCTCTTGAAAAGAGAGCAGCTAAAGTGAATGGAAGAATGATGAAGTAAAAGATCTGAACAGAAGATTTCAAAGCAACTCTAGAGAAAAGGGTAAAATATTATAATGAAATATACAAAGATGAGGAGATCAAAAATCCAAGGGGAGAAACACACTCAGCATTTCTCAAGCTCAAAGAATAAAAGAAAAAACTCAATCCTCAAGTTGCAATGTTTAAACATTCTAATGGCAAGATAACAGAAGATGTAAGAAGCATCAAAAGAAGATGAAAGAAATACACAGAGTCATTGTTCCAAAAAGAATTGGTTGATGTTCAGCCATTTCAGGAAGGAAACTATCACCAAGAACCAATATTGAAGGAAGCAGTCCAACCTACACTGAAGAGCTGGCAAAAAACCAGGCCCCTGGAGCTGATGGAATACTCATCGAGATGTTTCAACAAATTGATGCAGTGCTAGAGGGGCTTATGGTTTGTGCCAAGAAATTTGGAAGACAGATATTTGGCCAAACAACTGGAAACAATCAAAATCTGTGCCCATCCCAATGAAAGGTGATCCAACAGAACACAGAAAATATCAAATAATATCATTAACACCATATTCAAGTAAAATAATTCAAAACTGTTTGCAACAGAATATTGACAGGGAGTTTCCAGAAACGCAATCTGGATTTAAAAGAGGCAGAGGACGTAGAACAAGGGATATTATTGCTGATGTCAGATGGATCTTCGCTGAAAGCAAAAAAAAAAAAAAAAAAAAAAAAATACCTGAAAGATGTTAATTTTGTTTCATTGACTATACAAAGGCATTCAATTTTATGGATCATAACAAATTATGGATAATACTATGAAGAATGAGAATTCCATAACACTTAATTGTGATGAGGAAGATTTACATAGACAAAGAGGCAGTCCTTCCAACAGAACAAGGTGATACTGCATGATTTAAAATCAGGAAAGGTATGCATTAAGGTTGTATCTTTTCAACATACTTATTCAATCTCTATGCTAACCAATAATCAGGGAAGCTGGATTACATGAAGAAGAACTCAGCACCAGGATCCGAGGGAGGTTTATTAACAACCTGTAATATGCAGATGATATAACCTTGTTTGCTGAAAATGAAGAAGACTTGAAGCACTTTCTGATGAAGATCATAGAGTATAGCTTTCAGTGTGCATTATACCTCAACATAAAGAAAACATAAATCCTTATATTTGAATCAATAAACAACATCTTGATAAGTGAAAAAACCATTGAAGTTGTAAGGATTTCATTTTACTTAAATCCACTATCAACATTCATAGAAGCAGCAGTCAAGAAATGAATTCATCGCACTAGGTAAATCAGCAGCAAAACACTTTAAAATTTTTAAGTGCAAAGATGTCACTTTGAAGACTAAGGCACACCTGACCAAATCCATTATATTTTCAGTAGCTTCATACACTTGTGAGAAATACAAAGTGAATAAGGAAGACCACAGAAGAACTGATGCTTTTGAATTGCGGTATTGTTGAAGAATTTGAAGGTACCATAGACTGCTAGAAGAACGAAGAAATCTGTCTTGGAGGAAGTACAGTCAAAATGTTCTTTGGAAGCGAGAATGACCAAACATCATCTTTCCCAACTTTGGTCGTGTTGTCACAAGGGACCAACTCCTGGAGAAGGATATCATGTTGGGTAAAGTAGTTCAGTGAAAAGGGAGAAGACAATCAGTGAGATGGATTGACATGTGGCTCCAACGATGGGTTCAAGCATAGCAACCTTATGAGAATGGCACAGGACAGGACAGTGCTTTGTTCTGTTGTCCACAGCATCGTTATGAGTCAGAACCAACTCAGCAGCACCTAACAACAACAACAACAACATGTGCAGAAATTCACTACTTTCCCCTTTCTCTTGCCTTGGTATCCACTAATGAAATTTGGTCTTTCTCTGTTTCCCTCATGGCATTTTATTTAAATGAGATAATACAGTATCTGTTCTTTTGTGATTGACTTATTTCACTCAGCATCATGCCTTCTAGGTGCATTCATATTGTAGCATGTAATAGGAATTCAAAACCAAAATGAAATATCACTTCACTCACATCAAGATGGCTACGATTGGGGGAAAAAAAAGTAAAACAATAAATATTGGCAAATAGAGGATATTTTAACTCTTTCCATTGCTAATGGAAATATGGAATGCTGCAAAAATTGTGAAAAACTGTGTCAGGGCTCATCAAAAATATAAAAATAGAACTATCATATGCCCTAGCAATCCACTTCTAGATGTATACCGAAAGGACTTGAAAGCTATGATGTGAATAGACATATCATTTGGCTCTAATCAGGAGCCAAAAGGTGAAATCAATCTAAATGTCCATCGAAGGATGACTGTTTATGCAAAATGTGGTACATTCATACAATGATATACTACTCAGTCACAAAGAAAAGTAACTTAAGAGACATGTATAAAACATCCCACCCCACAGAAGCAGATTGTGCATTCTTTTCAAATGCACACAAATGCATATTCCTTCATGGTGTCTGATTGTATATTTCTCCCCTGAGATCAGGAAAGACAAAAATATCCACATTCTCTCCCTCTGTCCAGGATAGTACTAGAAGCTCTATATAGTACAGTAAAACAAGAACAAGAAGCAAAATATATTCAATATGAGAGTAAATAAAAGATACCCAGTTCAGAGAGAATGAAGGAAAACCTCTTTGCAGTATACAGCATGTTTGTTTTGGTAGAAAATATGACAGAATTTAAGATCTGTGAGGTCTTCAAGGTTGCTGGAAATAAGTTACAATATAAAACTTAATTGCATATGTGTGTATTAACAGAGAACAAATGGAAATTAAACAAGAAACAATAGCAATTACAGGAGCATAAAATGTTAAATAGGAATAAATCTGATAGTATATGTAAAAGCCATGTACATGAAAATTATAAATTTTGTGACAAAATATACCAAAGCCCTAAATGAATAAAGAAATGTACCAATTTAAAGTCCAAAAGACTCACTTTTGTTGTCGAGTCCTATTTCCCTGAGTGATATATAGATTCAAAGCAATCTCAATCAAATCTCTAACAGGCTTTAAAATGAAAGAATGAAATTGGCAAGCTAATTCATAAATTCACACACGAAAGTGCAAAGAATTGAGAATTTAAAATGGAAAAAGCTTAGAAAAACAATAATGAAGCATATAATGTGGAAAACTGATTTTCAACAAAATGTCAAAACAAATTCAATCTGGAAAGAATAGTTTGAATAAATGATGATGGAAATATATAAATCTTCATTTATAGAATTAAACGTTGATCCATTCCTCTCATCACATAAAAAAAAAAAATGTTAACCCAAATTGATTATATACCTAAATATAACACTGAAAACTATAATCTATCTAGAAACCATAGAGGTTAAAATTTGCACAATATTAAAGTAGGCAAAGAATTTTTAGATAAAATATAAAAAGCATAATCCTTAAAAGAAGTAAAAGTATAAATTAGACATCACCAAAATTAAACTTCTATTTTTTTAACAAAAATGTTAAAATAATGATTAGATAAATTACAAGCTGAAAAAAATATTTAATATTATATATCTGATAAGAGACTTGCATCCAGAATCTGCAAAGACTCTCAAAAGTCATTAATAAGAAAATAATAATCTAATTATTTTAAAATGGGCAAAATTTTTCAAAAGATTATTTACCAATGTAGATCTATGGATGATAATTAAACACAAGAAAGGATTCCCAACCTCATTCCTTTTCTGTGCCAATCAAATTATTTGTTCTAATTTTATAGATATATGATTGTATGTAAATAAATAAATACAATTATATGAGTATTTTTCAGAATCGGCCACATGTTGAATAAATGTGATCTCATGCTTTGTCTGATATGGGCTTCTACTGCTGACATTCCCCACTTTTGCTTAACCAGAAAATCTTTAGGGAGTGTTTCATCACATATTGTCCTTCTTAAAGTTGGAGTTTGGATAGTCTTTATTATTTTTTCTTGTTCTGGCAAGAGGAAATTATTCTATTCCCTGGGCATTTTGAGACAGGTGATCTCAAAGAATACTGTGAAATTTGACTGCTAACCAGAAGGCTAGAAGTTCAATCCACCAGCCACTCCTCAGAAGGAAGACTGGACAATCTACTTCCATAGAGATACCGCCTCGGAAACTCAAGGAGCGGTCCTATGAGTCAAATCAACTCCACGGCAGTGAGTTTGTTTGTTTTTTTTCTTTTTTTGGTTGAATTAAGTGCAGATGAATTTTGAGACATACAGAGTTATGTTCAGGGTAACAAATAAACTTCCCTAAAATTCATTTTCCTGTATTGCATAATGTGAATAATAATATCTATCCTGTTCATCCCCAAATTTTCATATTTTATATGCATTATACATGTGTATGAAATATAAGGTGTCTGTTCTTTCTATGGAGTCACTAGATGCTGTAAATAGTTAAATGTTCAAATATTAACTAAAAGGTTTAGTTCAAGTCCATCCAAAGGCAACTCAGAAGAAAGATCTGGCAATCTACTTCCAGAATATCACAAACAATGAAAACTATAAGGAACACAGTTCTGTGAAACGCATGGGATCATCATGACTTAAAATTGGCTTGAGAACAACTGGTAGTGTTTTGCTTTTTTACTGTTCCTATTCTTTCTATGGTATTTATATCATTTTAGTTGTGTTGTTGTTGTTATGTGCCATCAAGGCAAACATGACTCATAAAGATCCCTCCTTGGGTTTCTGAGGGGGTATCACTATGGAAGTAGATTTCCCAACCTTCCTTCCAAGGAGTGGCTGATGGGTTTGAACCGTCAGCCTTCTGGTTAACAGTCAAGTGCCTTAGGCACTATGCTATCAGAGCTCCTTGCTACGAGAGTAGTGCTCTATATTTGAAGATAAAGAAAGCAAAATATTTTAAATATTAAATAGCTAAATTATTCTTTAAATATTACATACATAAAAAATCAAGATTTGCAACTGCTGAAGATGAAGATGTTCTTAAAGTTACTAAAATTAAGACTGTGATAGAGGTAATCATGGTTGGTCAGCACATGTCTTAGAATAGAACCCAACTGCTGGTCTTTGGTCAGATGTCTATAATCTCCACACTTCATTCTGAAGTGAAATTTACAATAATCAATATACCAATTTGTAGTATTAGTCTGATTGTTTGAATTTAGCCTGGGTCATGGTGATTGCAAGTTGTTGCCATCTGGCAGCTGTTTGCCAGCTTGTGTGTAATAAATTGTTCATTATATTCAACTTCTAAGTGGACAGATGGCCACATCCAAAAATGTCATGATGTTTGTAATTTATATCCTTTCTGAGAGACTCAGCTGAGAAACTATGGACTCAATGGATGGTGATCCTGAACTCTATAGTGACATTACATTTGAGGATAAAAGAAGGCCTATAATCTTAAAATATATGACAGATAAATTAGTAAATATTTAGGTGACTTTGTAGAGTTGTGAGAAAAGTATTTTCAGAGGGGTTGATATAAGTGGGGATCCGGTGGAGGGCAGTGAGGTTTTTTTTTTTTTTTTTT
>NW_006922182.1:688259-700084 GCF_000298275.1 Orycteropus afer afer
TATGTAAAAGAATTTATCATTTTCTTCCCAACTTCATAAAATTTCTGCAAATAAAGAAGGCAATCCTGTTGTAACCCCTGAGTTCATAGTTAACGTATGAGTATCTTCTCTAGTTTCCCAAAGAACACTAAATCAAATTCAGTGTATAAGTGTTCTGTCATCACAATTTTTTTCTACAACTGTTTATCCTAGATAATGTCTTTCCATTTATTTTCCATTTACCATTTCCCCAGAACAAGGGATTTCTGAGATAACACTAGAAGCTATTTACATATAACAAATTATTTTGGAGTCAAGTTTTGCATAATGTTCTGGTATAGTAACATTTTTATCTTTCTTGGGAGAACTACGAAATTTAGGAAGCTAATTATGATTTATTATATTTTAGCATTCCTCTAACTGGAGGAAAAAATTGACCAAATATATTTTCTTTCATCTTTTAAAATGATGTATCTGGATTTCCTATGGCTAATAATAACTACAATCTATGTGTACTTGCTGATTTATTTTAAATCCTCTGTATATTACCTAATATATTACTTTTGGAGCTCTGGTGGCGCAGTGCCTGAAGCATTTGACTGCTAACCAGAAAGTTGGCAGTTCAAACCCACTAGCCACTCCGTGGAAGGAAGACTGGGCAATCTACTTCTGTAAAGATTTACCACCTCAGAATCCCAAGGGGAATCACTATGAGTCAGAATCTATGGTAATGGGTTTGGTTTTGGTTTCGTACTACTTTTGAAAAGATGGTATCTTTGTAAATTTTACCATGAGTGAAATATTAGATAAGAAAACATCATATAGAGAGGTTTCCAGGTAACAAAAAATAATTAAACTTTGTCAACAATACATACGTATCAGAGGTCTTAATAACTTAATTTGAAATCTCAAAACTTTAATTAATCACAATAGTTGAAACAAGACAATTCATTTTTGAAGTGATAGACATTTCAAAATCTGGTACTGGAAAAATTGGATGCTTCTTAATTTCCTAGACCCAGTATGACAGAAATACCACAAGTGGAAGGCTTTAAAGGAAATTTCTTTTCACAATTCTATATAGCATTGCTGTTGTTAGGTGCCATCCAGTGAGTTTGATCTCATGGAGACCCTATGTGTAGCAAAAGAAAATATGGCCTGGTCCTGTGCCAGCCTCACATTCATTGTCATACATGAGCCCACCATCTTAGTCACTGTATAAATTCATCTAGTTTAAAATCATACCCATTGTTATTGACCCTCTGCTTTATCAAGCATGATGTCCTGCCCCAAGGCCTGGTTCCTTTTGACAACATGACCAAAGTGGCCATTTTCACTTCTAAGGAGCTTTCTGGCTCTACCTCTTCCAAGACAGATTTGCTCATTATTCTGAAAGCCAATAGTACATTCAATATTCCACACTCACATCACAATTCAAATACCTCAATTCTTCTGTGGCCTTTCTTACTCATTATGTAGCTCTCACATGCCTAAGGGACTACTGAAAATACTATGACTTGCTTCAGGAACATCTTTGTCTTCAAAGTGACATCTTTGCTTTGTAACACTTTAAACAGGTCTTTTTCCAGCATCTTCAACGCAATATGAAGATTGATTTCTGTACTGTTTTTTCAATGGGTGTTTGTTGTGGATCCAAAAAAAAAGAAATCCTTACAACATCAATCTTTTCTCCATTTATTATGATGTTGTTCATTGGTAGAGTTGTGAGGATTTTTGTTTTCTCTATATTGAGGTGTAATCTATACTGAAGACTCTAGCCTCTCTAGTCTCTTATCAGTAAGTGCTTCAAATCTTCTTTACTTTTATCAAGCAATGTTGTGTCATCTGCAAGGCAGAGCTTTCCTCTAATTCTGATGACAAGTTTTTCTTCATATAGTCCAACTTCTCAGGTTGTTTGCTCAGGATAAAAATTGAATAATTATAGTGAAAAGATACAACTCTGACACATACCTTTCCTGATTTTAAACCATGCAATATCCCATTGTTGTGTTCAATGAATGCTGCTTGGTCTATACCCAGATTTCTCATGAGCATAATTAAGTGTTCTGGAGTTCCCATTCTTAGCAATGTTACACATGATTTCTTATGATCCATACAGCTGAATACCTTTGCACAGTCAATAAAGCACAGATAAACAGCTTTCTGGCATTCTGTACTCTCAACCAATTTCCATCTGATATCAGCATTGATATACTTCATTCCATGTCCTCTTTTGAATCCAGTTGGAATTTCTGGTGGTTCCCTGTCAACATATTGCTGCAAAAATTTTTGAATTATCTTCAACAAAATGTTACTTGCATATGACAATAATGATATTGCTAAATAATTTCCATATTCTGTTCTATCACCTTACTTTGGAAAGGGCATAATTATATATATATTTCATTGAGTTTGCTGGAGAGTTGTCTTCCAAATTTCAAGGCATAAAAATGTGAGCACCTCCAGAAGTGCATTTATTTGTTGAAATATCTCAATGGGTATTCCATCACTTCCTGGAGCTGTGTTGTTCTTTAATTCCATCAGTCCAGTTTGGGTTTCTTCCTTCAATCCCATTGGCTTTTGATCATATGCTACCTTCTATAAAGGCTTTTTGGTACAGTGATTCTGCATATTGTTCCCATCTTCTTTTGATGGTTTTTACATCATTCAATAGTTTGCCCATAGAATTATTCAATATTTCAACTCATCTCTTGAGCTCTGGTAGCGTAGTTCCTAAGGCATTTGACTGCTAACCAGAAGGCTGGCGGTTCAAACCCACCAGACACTCCTCAGAAGGAAGATTGGGCAATCTACTTCCATAGTGATACTGCCTCAGAAACCCAAGGAGGGGTCGCTATGAGTCAGATCTGACTTGATAGCAGTGAGTTTGATTTGCTTTGGTTTCCTGACTTTTTAATTCAGTTTCTTCAGTTTGATAAATGTCAAGCATATTCTTCCCTTTTGATTTTCTAACTCCAGGTCTTTACACATTTCATTATAATAATTGACTTTGTCTCCTTGAGTTGCCCTTTGAAACCTTCTGTTCAGATCTTTTACTTCATCATTTCTTCCATTCTATTTAGCTACTCTTTATTGAAGAGCTCTTCTCAGAGTCTTTTTTGACATCCATTTTGTACATTTCTTCATTTTCTGTCTTTTTAATGACTTTTTGCTATCTTCATATGTTGTTGTTGTTGTTGTTGTTATGTGCCATCAAGTCAGCCCCAACTAAGATATCTTTATGTCATCTCACAACATGTTTTGACTTTTCTTTGGTGATCAATGTGTTGAATCTATTCTTCATATGGTCTCTGATTAAGGTAGGATATACTCAAGATCTTATTTTGGCTCGCATGGGCTTGGTCTAATTTTCTTCAGCTTAAAATTATATATGAAAAACTAATAGTTTGGTCCCCCATGAGTTTTTGATTATTTGGCAGATGATATTGAGCTTCTCCATTATCACTTCCCACAGATACAGTAAATTTGATTCCTGTGTGATCCATACAGTGAAGTTGATGTGTATACTTGCTGATTTTGTTGTTGGGAAAAGGTATCTAGAATGAATAACGGTCTTGCAAAATTTATCATGCAGATAACTACATCATGTTAAATTATAATATGGAAGGTGATTACATTTTGTTGCATTGCATTACATCTACAAGTAAGGAGGTAGGATGCCAACAGGCATTTTGAAGGACATACTCAATCCGTAAAAATAAATGCACATGTTGGCCTTCCAAAAATCTGTGTCCTTCTAATATGCAAGAACATTTTTGCTCCATCACATAATGCCAATATTGTTAACCCATTCAACACCAACTCTGAGTCAAAAACTTTAACTTTTGAATCATCTAAATCAGGAAGAGGTGAGATTCTAAACATATTTGACTATGGGCCAAAATCTCTATCTGTGACTGTAAAATCTAATATACAGTAGAGTATTTTCAACATAGAATGCTGGAATAGGAACAAGATAGGTATCCCAATACAACTGGGAGAAGCTGGAAAGAAAAAAGGGTCATAAGTACCAAGCAAGTCCAAAATCCACCACAAGAAATGTTATTACCTCTCAAGTCTTAAAAATAAACCTGTTTTCCAGGAACATTTGAGAAATAGTTTCACCTTCAAAACACTGCAAATCTGGGCAATGGCTCCAACTTCCAGACACAGGGCAGTGACTATGAAATACATATTCTGAGCAAAGGTCCCTTGATCTTTAGCAGAAGCTTTATTTCTAGGCTCATAGGAATAGTTATCACCCTCCTTTGGTTGGGGTGGTCCCTTTCTCCTCATCCACCTGACTAGTGGCCCCACATCTCTAGCCGTGGGTTTCTCTGTTCTAGTCAGATAACATGGAAGCCCTACCCTTTCAACTTTTGCTTGTGATCCTAGTCTTCTCATCCATAGGCTTAACAACTCTGTTCCCTGAAGTTTGGATGACAGCCTCATATTCCTAGATCACTGGAATGGCCATCCAATCTTTGAGTGGTTGTCCTATTTTAATAGCTCACCTGAATGGAAGCCTGATCCTCTGAAATGTAGGAGACAGTGACCTCACCCTTTGAACCAAGGAGCAGAGGCCTTACACCTCCTACAACCCTTGCTACTTCAAAAAGTTCTTTGGGCCTCTGAACCGCTCACAAGTAAGTTCCTTCTTTTTCTTTGAGAACAATACATCATTGCAACCTAATTTTAGAATTCCGGGAGGCAGGCAGCCTTCTTTCATTTCCTCCCATTTTTGGACTTTTCACTTTTAAGCTGACAGGATTTCTGCTGAGGTGGTTGATTAGACCCATTAGACACAGGCTTATTTTCTTTAGCAAGATTGTGTATCCATGCTCTTGGTGGAAATTCCAAGAAGATACTTTCATAGCTTGTACAATAGAATTTTTCAAATCTTTAAATTCTGGTTTCATTTTAAACAGTTACTTTGTAAATCTTTTACTTTCTTCCCATAGTATACATTAAGCAGTAAAGAAAAAACATACTGCCCCTTTCTTATCTGGTTTAGAACTCTCCTCAGCAAAATATCCAAGTATATCACTTACAAGTTCTACTTTCTACCAAACATCCAAACATGATTCAGACAAGTTCTTTGTCATTTTATAAAATAGATTACCTTTCCTCCATTGCTCATTAAACTTTTAATTGCTTCCTTTTAAAGCCTTACCAGAAACACACTTAACATCTACTTTTCTAGCACCATTCCTTTCCTAGAAATAGATGTTTCTCACACTGCTCTCAGTTCTTCCCAAGCAATCATCAGAATTACTCTTAATGTCCATAATTCTACCAAGTCTATTCATGGAAATGTAGGCTCTTACTTGATAGTACATCAAAATCACATACATCAAAATTTCTTCAACCTGTATCCATTATCCAATTCCAAAACCACTGCCATATTTTTGGTATCTGTTAGAACAGTACCCCGTTCTTAGCAAAAATTCTTTTTATTTTTCCCCCCTTGGGGCTGTGGTTACAGAAATACCACAAATGGATGATTTTTAAGAAACATTGCAAAATGTTTTAAGTTTAAAAAATGAAAATGAAGAGAATACTAGTATTTTTTCATAGATCTGGGTGATAAAAGTAAGATTCAGAGTCTTATCTATGTCACTTATGAATCAGCATCTAGACCACATTGATACTGTCCTTGTCAGGAGGGCCAGGATTTTCTTTGCTCCTTGATTTTTCCTGGCTAGTAGAGAATCCTCACATTGTATTTGTCTTGCCCTGTGTTTGTCTGTCTGTCTATGCTGCTGTTTGTATAACTCAGAGGTGATCAGGTTTTAGGTCCACCCTATATGTGGTATGACCTCGATTGACTGATTAAATTATTTTAGATTGCCTTATGAAAAGTGACTATATTACATTGGATTATATGTTATATACATTGCATTACATGCATGGGTATGAAGGTTAGGATACCTTTGCAAGGAGGGGCACAATTCAGTCTATAACAGATGCATACATGCGTAAAAGTGAAACTACATATAGACCTTACAACTTACACACAAAAATTTAGCTCAAAATACATTTTTTGGTGTTGTTGTTAGGTGGTGTCAAGTAGATCTAAAAAAAATGCAAACCAAAACTTTTGAGAAACACAGGGAAAATCTACAGTTTTGTGATACGGGTATGTATATATATATAATTTAGTTGGAAATACACAAAACTTATGCTATATCAACAATTTCTACATGTGCAATTTAGTGACATTATTACATTTTTAATGTTGTACAACCTTTCTCACTATCCTTTTCAAAATCACTCTACCAAAATTAATAAAAACTCTATGCACCCTATGAGAAAATTTCCACTGCCTTCTTCCTTCTAAAACTTGGTGATCATTAATAATGTTTGGTTTCTATACATTCTCTCATTTCAAAGTAGTGAAATCATACAGTACATGTCCTTTTGTGACTGACTTATTTTGCTCTACATAATGTTTTCAGTGTTCCTCCACGTACTGGTATGCATTAGGACTTCATTTCTTTTTATGCCTGAGTAGTATTCCATTGTGTATATACATCACATTTCGTTTATCCAATCATCTATTGATGAACATTTCAGTTTTTCTACCTTTTGACTATTATGAAATGTACTACAATGAATATGGTTGTGCAGGCTGGTGACAAGTTTTTAAATACATCAGTAAAAGAAGTACTAAGTTGTATTTCATTGAAAGTTAAAATGTTCTGCCTTGCAGAAAACACTTCCATAGTGATACTGCCTTAGAAACCCATGGAAGGATCATTATGAGTCAGATCCAACTCAATGGCAGTGAGTTTGTTTTTCTGTTTTTTGAGACCCACAAAATATGTATTGGCTAATTACTTTGTTACTCCTTAATGATTCTTTTGGGGAGAAGAGAGAATGCTGTCCTTTGAGCCTGTCTCAAATGAGATCAAAGAATTACTACTGGCTGTTACTAAGGTTTATCACTTATCTCCCAAGGAATATAATAAAGTAACTTGTATCATCTTTCCTCTTGAACACAGTTGCCCTCAGTGTATCTAGAACATTCTTAAGTCTTCCAGAATAGATTTGCAAGAGAATTGGGGATTTTTTTTTTTTTTTTTAAAGAATATGTCCAACTTGTTCAAATCATTGGTGTTAATACATATCTTTTAGTACTCTTCTGAATGGAAAGTAGTGTCAAGATATATATCCATTAAATGATCTATACTTCCTAGTATCTTGACTACTATTTTGAGGTAAAATCAGTGATACTTTGAAAACATTGTTGTAGTTGCTAAGTGCCATTGAGTCTTTTCCAACTCCTAGAGACCCCATGCACAGCAGAACGAAACACTGCCCGATCCCGCGCCAGCCCCACAATCCCTGCTATACTTGAGCCCATCATCGCAGCCACCGTATCAATCCATCTCCTTGAAGGCCTCCCCTTCTTTCATCGACCCTCCACCCTACCAAGCATGACATCCTTCTCCAGGGAATGGTCCCTTCTTACAGCATGACCAAAATAGGTGAGACGAAGTCTGGCCATTCTTGCTTCCAAGGAGCATTCTGGCTGCACTTCCTCCAGGACAGATCTGTTAGTTCTTTTAGCAGTCCATGGTACTTTCAGCATTCTTCGCCAGCACCACAACTCAAAAGCATCAACTCTTCTTCAGTCTTCCTTATTCATTGTCCAGCTCTCCCATGCATACCAGGTGATTGGAAATATCAGGGCTTGTGTCAGGGAGACCTTCGTCCTCAATGAGATATCCTTGCTCCTCAGCACTTGAAACAGTTCCTTCGTAGTTGACTTTCCCAATGCTACATGTCATCTAATGTCCTGACTGCTGCTTCCGTTGGCATCAATTGTAGAACCAAGCAATGTGAATTCCTTGACAACCTCAATCTTCTCTCCATTTATTGTGATGCTGCTCATTGGTCCAGTTGTGAGGATTTTTGTTTTCTTTATGTTGAGATGTAATCCATACTGCAGACTGTATTCTTCAACCTTCATCAGTAGGTGCCTTAAGTCATCCTCACTTTCAGCAAGCAAAGTTGTATCGTCTGCATATCTCAGGTTGTTAATGATTCTTCCTCCAATCCTGATACCACGTTTTTCTTCATATAGTCCAGCTTCTCAGATTATTTGCTCAGCATATAGATTGAATAAGTGTGGAGAAAGGATACAACCCTGACGCACTCCCTTCTTGATTTTAAACCATGTAGTGTCCCCTTGTTCTGTTCGAACGACAGCCTCCTGGTCAAGGTACAGATTCCTCATGAGTACAATCAAGTGCTCGGGAATGCCCATTCTTCTCAATGTTATCCATAATTTATCATGATCCACACAATCAAATGCCTTTGCATAGTCAATAAAACACAAGTAAACATCTTTCTGGTATTCCCTTCCTTGAGCCAAGATCCATCTGACAACAGCTATGATATCCCTTGTTCCACATCTTCTTTTGAATCCGGCTTGAACCTCTGGAAGTTCTCTATCAATATACTGCTGCAAATGTAATGGTGATTACATTAATGAAAACATTAAAGTTCCCTAATTTTAGTAAGATTCTAAAACTCTCAATATTCCCCCCTTTGTTTTAGCTGTGCAAACTCAATTCTAACTTTCAATCAACTGGCTCTTTTAATGGCTTAGATGTGAACTAATTTCTCTGATTTTGACATTAGTACAACCTCTGGGACAAAACTTCTGTTTTGACCTACTTTTTGGAACAGATCGGCATTTTAAAGTAAGGAACATAAACTGTCACATGTTACATATTTAACCCTTAAGTTAATAATGTCAGCAGCAGAATCAATTGTTTTCTGGAGGATCAAGTACACAATCTCTATGTGCTATATGATTATTTTTTCTTGTGTTTAATCATGTGACTTTTCATATTCATTTATAAATCAATTTTCTCACCTTTTCAGTGTCATATACTGTTTTAACCAATGAATAAAACATAAAAACCCCCTGCTTTCTTCACAGTGAGTCAAACAAGTGAAATATTAAATATATAATGTAATGTCATTGACTGAAAATTCTTACAAAATATACTGAACAGTTGCATACTTGCTTACCTCCTGCTTTACTAAACATCTATTCATTGTGGATTTAAAAACTCTCATATCAATGAGATAAGGGGCGGCAGACAGGACCCAACCGTAGTGGCAGGAAAGGGAGGGAAGGGCAGAGAGGTTTCCAACAGCTAAAAGAGATGAACTTGTCTGTCAGTTTGTCATACTGTGGTGGCTTGCATGTTGCTGTGAGGCTTGAAGCTGTACCACTTGTGATTCAAAAGCCAACAGGATTGCATGTGGTGCACAGGTTGCAAGGCAGCTTATAGACTAAGATAGACTAGGAAGAAGGAAGAGGCCATCCACTTCTCAAAAAATTGGCCAGAGAAGACCTTATGAATAGCAGAGAAACAGTGTCTGAAATATTACTGGGTAACTTTATGAATAGCCTGAAAAGACTGTCTGATACAGTTGAGAAAGATGAGCCCTTGGGTCGGAAGGCACACTCAAAATACAACTGGGAAAGAGGTGTCTCATCAGAGTGAAACCAACCTTACTGATATGCATGAAGTAAATCTTTTGGGACTTCCATTTACTGACAGGGGATGACACAAATCGAGGAGAAACAGCTGCAAATATCTATTAATAATAAGAACATGGAATGTAAGATATATGAATCTAGAAAAATTAGAAGCTGTCAAAAATGAAATGGAATGCCGAAAGATTGATGTCCTAGGCATTTGTGAGCTGAAATGGACAAGTTTGGGACATTTTCAATCGGACAACCATATGATCTACTATGCCAAGAATGACAAATTGAAGAGGAATGGTGTGGCACTCATCATCACAAAGGATGTTTCAAGATCTGTACTGAAGTACAATGCTGTCAGTGATTGGATACTATCCATACAAAGAAGAATCATTATACTATAATTATTCAAATTTATGCACCAACTACCAAAGTCAAAGGTGAGAAAATTGAAGATTTTTATCAACTTCTGCAGTCTGAAGTTGACCAAACATGCAATCATGATGCTTTAATTATCACTGTGACTGGAATGCAAAAGTTGGAAACAAGAAGAATCACTGGTAGTTGGAAAATTTGGTATTGGTGACAGAAATAACACTAGAGATCACATGATAGAATTTTGCAAGACCAACGGCTTGTTCATTGCAAATACCTTTTTTCAACAGCACAAACAGTGGCTATACATGTGGACTTCACCAGATGGAGTTCATAGGAACCAGATTGACTACATCTGTAGCAAGAGGTGATGGAGAAGCTCAGTATCTGCAGCCAATACCAAGCCAGGAGCTGATTGTGGAATAGACCATCAACTGCTCATATGCAAGTTCAACTTGAAGTTGAAGACAATTAAAACAAGTCCATGAGAGCTAAAGTATGATCTGGAATATATCCCTCATGAATTTAGAGGCCATCTAAAGAATAGATTTGATGGACTGAACACCAATGACTGAAAATCAGAAGAATTGTGGGATGACATCAAGAATATCATCCATGAAGAAAACAAGAAATCATTAAAAAGATGAGAAAAGACAAAAATGGATGACAGAAGAGACTCTGAAACTTGCCCTTGCATGGAGAGTAGCTAAAGCAAATGGAAGAAATGACAAGATAAAAGAACTGAAGATTTCAAAGAGCAGCTTGAGCAGACAAAGACAATTACTATAATGAAATGTGCAAAAACCTGTAGTTAGAAAACTAAAAGGGAAGAACAAGCTCAGTATTTTTCAAGCTGAAAGAACTGAGGAAAAAGTGTAAGTCGTGAGTGGCAATATCTAGTAGCATGGTGCCTAAGGCACTTGACTGCTAACCAGAAGGCTGGCAGTTCAAACCCACCAGCCACTCCTTGAAGGAAGGTTGGTAAATCTACTTCCATAGTGATATTGCCTTGGAAACCCAAGGAGGGGTCACTATGAGTCAGCTCCGACTCAGAGGCACATAACAACAACAAAAACAACAACATGGGCAAAATATTGAATGATGTAGGAAGCAAGAAAAAAAAGATGGAAGGAATACTCAGAGTCACTGTACCAAAAAGAATTGGTCAATCTTCATCCATTTCAAGAGGAGGCATATGATCAAGAACCAATGTTACTGAAGGAAGAAGTTGAAACTGTACTGAAGGAACTGGGGAAGAACAAGGGTCTAGGAATTGACTGAATACTCACTGAGATGTTACAACAAATTGATGCCCCTCAGGAGGCATTCAGTTGGCTATGCCAAGAGATTTGGAAGACATCTACCTGGCCAACTGACTGGAAGATACGCGTATTTGTACCCATTCCAAAGAAAGGTGATCCCACAGAATGTGGAAATTATCGAAGAGTCAACCCCAGGGTTACAGGTGAGGAGAGACAACGCAGGGACACCCAGAGTAGCAGGCCGGAAGAGCAGGAGAAGGGATAAAAGCCTTGAACCTGGACAGAAGAGCAATCAGCTGAAGGGATTAGCTGAGGAGGGGAAACAAAGGCCCGCCCAGAGTAGCAGGCCAGAAGAGCAGGAGAAAGGGGATAAAAGCCTTGAACCCGGACAGAAGAGCAGTCAGACCCAGGGTTACAGGTGAGGAGAGACAACTCAGGGACGCCCAAAGAAGCAGGCCAGAAAAGCAGGAGAAAGGGGATTAAAAACCAGGAAGCCAGATTGAGGAACAGTCAGTCACAGGGACCCAGGTGGGGGTGATATGAGAGGTCTCCAACAGCAGGACAAACTTGTCTGTCAGTTTGTCCTACTGTGGTGACATGTAGATGTGAGTTTTGAGGCTGAGCCTCTGGTGTTTAAAACCCAGAGAGATGCACCTGGTGCACAGGTAACAGCCCAGCTTATAGACTGAGACAGACTA
>NW_006922182.1:702924-716127 GCF_000298275.1 Orycteropus afer afer
GTCATGTTGTAAGAAGGGACCATTCCCTGGAGAAGGATGTCATGCTTGGTAAGGTGGAGGGTCAACGAAAGAGGGGGAGGCCTTCAACGGGATGGATTGATACGGTGGCTGCGATGATGGGCTCAAGTATAGCAGGGATTGTGGGTCTGGTGCGGGTTCGGGCAGTGTTCTTTCTGCTGTGTATGGGGTTGCTATGAGTCGGAAATGACTCGACGGCACTTAATTACAACAACAACATCATTAATATCACACACAAGTAAAATTTTACTGAAGATAATTAAAAGATGATTGCAGCTGTATATTGACAGAGAACTTCCAGCCATGCAATCTAGATTCAGAGAAGGACATGGAACAAGGGATATCATTGCTAATGTCAGATGGATTTTGGCTCAAAGCAAAGAATGCCAGAAAGATCTTTACTTATGCTTTATTGACTATGCAACAGCATTTGATTGTGTCGATCATAACAAATTGTGGATAACATTGAGAAGAATGAAAATTCCAGAACACTTAATTGTACTTATGAAGAACCTGTAAATAGATCAGGAGGCCATCGTTTGAACAGAACAAGTGAACTTTGTTTGCTTTAAATCAAAAAGGGAGTGCGTCAGGGTTCTATCCTTTCACCATACTTATTCAATCTGTATTCTGAGGAAATAATCCGAGAAGCTGGACAATATGAAGAAAAACGTGGCACGAGGATTTGAGGAGGGATCATTAACATCCTGAGATACACTGATAACACAACTTTGCTTGCTGAAAGTGATGACTTGAAGCACTTACTGGTGAAGATTAAGAATACAGTCTGTGTATGAATTACATCTCATTATAAAGAAAACAAAAATCCTCACAACTGGACCAATAAGCAACATAGCGATAAATGGAGAAAGGATTGAAGTTGTCAAATACTTCACATTGCTTGGTTCTGCAATCAATGCCAATGAAAGCAGCAGTCAAGACATCAGATGATGTACAGTACTGGGGAAATCAGCTGTGAAAGACCTCTTTCAAGTGCTGAAGAGTAAAGGTGTCTCCTTGAGGACTAAGGTGTGCCTGACATAAGCCATGGTATTTTCAACCTCCTCATATGCATATGAGAGTTGGACAATGAATAAGGAAGAACAAAGAAGAGTTGATGGTTTTGAGATGTGGTGATGGCACAGAATGCTGAAAGTACCATGGACTGCTTTTAAAAGGACTAACAAATCTGTCTTGGAGGAAGTGCAGTCGGAGTGCTCCTTGGAAATAAATTTGGTCAGACTTCGTCTTACATACTTTGGGCATGTTGTCAGAAGAGACCATTCACTGAAGAAGGATGTCATGCTTGGTAATGTGGAGGGTCAACAAAAGAAGAGAAACCCTCAATGAGATGGATTGACACAGTGGCAGCGACAATAGGCTCAAGTATAACAAGGATTGTGGAGCTGGCATAGGATTGGGTGGTGTTCCGTTCTGCTGTGCACGGGGTTGCTATGAGTTGGAGACAACTTGATGGCACCTAATAACAACAACAACATATTAATATATCTAAATAAAAATTTTGAAAAATCAAAACCTTTTTGTAATTTTATTAGCCAAAGCATCTAATTCTAGAGACATCTATTCCCCTACATTTACACAGCATTTTCAGTCCATATAAAAGTGATTAGTGGTGAATTTGTACATTTAAGTTTTAGATAGCAGATTAATATAAATCTCCTCATTCTTCACAATAAATGTAAATATAATGACTCTTCTTAAAATTCGATATTACATTTATTTTTAGCTACCTCAACTTCCTTTTCTCTATTTTTCCAACACAGATCATTTAGTCAAAGTTCTACAAGATACCAGTCAATATGAGAGTAGTCAGTTCCCCTAATTTGAGTAGAGTGATTGTTCTATGCAACTGCCAATCACTTAGAAAAGATATCATACTCTTCACTGACGTGATGTGCATTGCCAACTAAAATCTCCACACAAACTTTTTTTTTTCTTTGTTTTCCATATGAACTGTCATGTTAGCTCTTCTAGCCCTACTTGAAATATAAAATGTAAAACATTGCCCAAACTAAAATTAATTTTATTTCTCTCTTTGACTTTGGCTCATTATTTCCAAAAAATTACATCCCTTTTGTGCTTGAAAATCTTGGTAAATATTAGTTAATATTTCAACATTTTTGTCATATTTAAATACTCAGTATTTCAAAGTATTGAAATTCTGTGACAAGTGTCACAGAAATCTGGGCTGTTTTACCAGAAATCATCATAAATGATGTCATTAATGAATTATTGATTAGGATTAGACTTGAATTTATCTCTAGATGTCATGGACCTATATATAAAGAAAAGCTAATTATTAGGAGTAAAGTTATCAATCATAGTATGTGTTAAGGATGTATTATAAGGCACATCTTTCACTACAAGAAAGAAGCATAGATGTATAGAAGCTCTCTAAGAAACACCTGGAGTCCCAAATGAGCTAGGATGCACCAGGTCCTGTCCTAGGGCAAGTCTTTTTCTTTGTGATGATAGCTGAGTGTCAGGGAAATGGGAGGAGCTTAATGATGGTGGAAAAGATTCAGTTCAGTGACTACTCTTCAGGCCATTGGAAGTATGCAAATTTTTGAAATATAGCCCTTTTATTCTGGTGAGAAATTTTCAAAATCAGTAGTCAATTTAGGCCTTAAGCTGTGTCAGTAGAGGAACCAGTAGAATTCTTTTTATTGTTGTTTTCCATCTACAAGTCTTTTGGTCATATCCCCAATTTAATGTTTCTTTACAACATAAATGGGAGAATTAAAAAAAAAAATGCATTTTGAAGTATATTTAAGGAAGGGTAAGTTCTAATTTCTACTTATGTATTTCCTCTTATTTATTTATATAAAAGTCTATTATTATATTGGCATAATAGTGTTTAGGCCTCATCTAATGGGTACATAAATTTGAAGATTCAAATGAAAATGTAATTGCTTGCATATAAATCAATACCATAAAAGAATAGTATCCCTAAATATGTGCACAATTTCCTATTTTGGATTATCTTAGAACTATACTCATGGACCATGTTCTTCACTTTTACTTTACTATCTCCAGGTGTTTTCACATTTCATTATAATACTTCGTCTTCTTGAACCACCCTTTAAAATGTCTTCTGTTTAGCTTTTTTAGGGTATCATTTCTTCTTCTTGCTTTATCTACTCTATGCTCAAGAGCAAGTTTCAGAGTCACTTCTAACATCCATTTTGGTCTTTACTTCCTTTCCTGCCTTTTTAATAACCTTTTACTTTCTTCATGTTTGATGTCCTTGATGTCATCATCACACAACTTGCTTGATCTTTGATCATTAACGTTCAATGCTTCAAATCTATTTTTAAGATACTCTCTAAATTCAGGTGGGATATATTCCAAGTCATACTTGAACTCTTGTAGAAAGAAAAAAAAAAAAAAAATTGCTATTGCATCAATTCTGATTCATAGTGGTGACCCCCACTGGGTTTCCAAGGTGATCAATTTTTAAGGAAGTTGATTGCTTCTTCTTTCTGTGGAGTGGCTGGTGAGTTTGAACTAAGAACCTTCTCGTTCAGTCAAATCCCTTAGACACTGTGCCACCAGAGCTTCTTGACACTTGAGAAATTGTTTTATTTTTTCTCAGCTTCAACATGTACTTGTGTATAAGCAGTTGACAGTGTGTTCTGCAGTCGGCCTACCCCTTGTCCTAAATGATGATATTGAACATCTCCAGTATCTGTTTCCTATATATTCCATCAAATGAAATCCTCATGTTAACTGAGGTTTAGTATTTTGAAAAGAGTTATTCTAGTGAATAGTTCATTTGTCTTGCAAAATTGTATTGTACAATCACCAGTCGTTTCTATCCCAAGGCCTTATTTTCTAGCTATTGATCTTTCTTCCTTGTTTCTAATTTTTACTTTCCATGATCAGTAATTATCAATGCATCTTGATTGCATGTTTGAACAACTTCCAACTCCAGAAGTTAGCAAAAATCTTCAGTTTATTCATGTTTGGCATTAGTGATTGGCACATAGATGTGAACCATGCTCATATTAATTGGTCTTCCTTGAAGTGTATGGATATTAGCCTATAATCGACAGTGTTGTACTTCAGGATAGATCTTGAAATGTTTTTTTGCACAATATGTGTGATGACTTTCGTCCCTAAATTGTCATTGCCAGTATAGTAGGCTATTTGATTGCAGCTCACCAATGTTGAAGAAGGAGCTCTGGTAGCATACTGCCTAAACCACTTATCTGCTAACCAGAAGGCTAGTGGTTCAGATTCACCAGCCACTCCTCAGAAAGAAGATGGGGCAATCTACTTCCATACTGATACTGCCTTGGAAACCCAAGGAGGGGTCGCTATGAGTTGGGTCTGACTCAACGGCACATAACAACAACAACACAATGCTGAAGATATCAATTTTAAAGAATCCCACTTCACTTTTCACAACTTCCAAATTTCTTAGATTCTACTTCATATATCCCACATTCTGATTATTAGTGGATGCTTTCAGCTGTTTCTTCTCATTTTGAATTTTGTTACATCAGCAAATGTAAGTTCTGAAAGGTTTACTCCATCCATATTATAAGATTAACTCTATTTTGAAAAGACAGATATTCTCTATTTCTTCCAACCTGGAGGTGCTTATTTTCTGGTAATATATCAGAATGTTCCATTGCTAATCATATAATTTTCATTGGTCATTTATTTATTTATTTATTTAGAAGTAGATCACCAACTCCTTATTTCTTGTCAATCTTAGTCTAGAAGCTCTACTGAAACCTCTCCATCATGGTGACCCTGGTAGTTTATGACATATCAGTGGTATAGCTTCTAGCATCACAGAAACACAGAAGCCACAACAGTACCACAAACTTATAGATGAGTGGTGAACTATGCAGGAAGCATCAAAAGAAGATGGAAAGAATATAGTTATTAAATCAAAAAGAAATGGAAGATGTTCAATCATTGATCTAAGAGGTAGCACATGATCCAGAACCAATGGTATTGAAGGAAAAAGTCTAAACTGCACTGTAAGTATTGGACAAAAATAAGAGTCTAGGAATTTGCACAATACCAATTGAGATATTTTGACAAAAATAAGCAATGCTTGAATATGTCCACTTGATTATGCAAAGGAATTTGAAAGACAGCTAGCTATCTAGCCAGCTGTTGAGAAGAGATCTGTATCTGTGCCCATTCCAAAAAAAGTGATCCAACATAATGTGGAAATTATCTTTCAATATTATTAATAACACATACAATGCAAATTTGCAGAAAATACTTTAAAAAATGGATACAGTGGTACATAGACAGGAACTGCAATAAATTCACATTAATTTTAGAAGAAGACATAGAACCAGAGACATCATTGCTGATATTAGTGATCTTGGCTGAAAGCAGAGAATATAGAGTTATTCAGTGTGTTTTATTGACTATGCAAAGGCATTGAACTGTGTGCAGCATAACAAATTAGGGGTAACATTGCAAAGAATGGGAATTAAAGAACAATTAATTCTGTTTATAATGAATCTGTACAAACTGTAAGAAGCAGTCATTAGAACAGAAACAGGATATTTCATGGTTTAAAATCAAGAAAGGTATGTGTTATGTTTGTATCTTTTCACAATACTCATTCAATCTGTATGCTAAGCAAATAATCCAAGAAGCTGAGCTACATGAAGCAGAACATGGTGTTGGGATTGGAGGAAGACTTATTAACAACACAGAAATGACACAACCTTCCTTGCTGAAAGCAAAGATGACTTCAACTATTTGCTAATGAAGATCAAAGCCTTGAGTATGGCTTACACCTTAGCATAAAGAAAACAAAAATACTCACAACTGTACCAATAAGGAACATCATGATAAACATAGAAAATATTCAAGTTGTAAAGGATTTCACTTTACTTAAATCCACAGATAACATCTATGAAAATAGCAGTCAAGAGATCAAATGACTTATTTATTGCATTGAGCAAATATACTGCAAAAGACTTCTTTAAAGTGTTAAGGATCAAAAGTATCACTTTGAAGACTAAAGGGTTCCTGATGCAAGCCATGGTATATTCAATCTCTTCACATGCATGCAAACATTGGACAATGAATAAGGAAGACAGACCAAGAATTAATGCATATAAATTATATAGTACTGGTGAAGAATATTGAATATATTATGGACAGCCAGAAGAATGAAGAAATCTGTATTGGAAAAAGTACAGGTGGGATGCCCTTAGAAGCTAAGATGGTGACATTTCATCTCATGAACTTTGGACATGTTTTCAGGAAGGACCAGTCCTTGACAAGGATATCATGTGGTAAAGTGGTCAGCAAAATAGAGAGGAAAATCTTCAGTCAGATGGATTTACACACTGGTTGCACCAAGGGCCTTAAACATAGCAATGATTGTGAAGATGGTAGAGAACCTGGTAGTGTTTCATTCTGTTGTAAATAGGGTTGCTATGGGTCAGATCCAAGTTGATGGCACCTGATAACAACAGCATCCTGTTTGAAGATTAAAAGGAGACAATGTCAAATTCTGACATTTTATAAGAAATAGCCATTTATAATAGATAAAAACAAGGAACTTAATTGAAAAAAAAAAAAAAAACTAGAGAAAAATTTTCAAGTTCATTGTTTCAAGATTGTATACTGACAATAATAGTGTCCTGGAGAATTTTTTAAAAAATGTTACAACACAAAGATATAAGTATTGACAACAAAAATCATTCATGCAACTTCTAATTCTGGGTGGATTTTGGGAATTTCATTGTACCAAGAGCACAATTGGTGAAACCACTATTTATTGTAATGTTTTTATATTATGATAGTCTCCATTTCACAACTTTCATATTGTTCCTCTGCCATAATTTCTAAACTACAATTCTTTAGGTACATTATTTTTGCATACAGTTCCTTTTAGAAATAATTACTTTTTCTCTAATACTTGGCAGTCAGCATGTCATGATGTAAAATGCCAAATACCAAATGACTCTCCAAATCATTCAGTATTAGAAGAAAGGGAAATCATTCACCTAGATAAAGTTTTATCTGATAAATCAAGCTCAAGAACTGAATAATTTTACAGTGTTAAAGAAAGCCATGTGCAAAGGCAATACCTAATAATAACATTTCTGTTAATCTATTAACATTAACAGATTTAATAATGTAACTAATGAATATATTATTTTAACTTAGTAAAAAAGATGAAAGGAAGAGAGAGGGGGAACTTCTGAATAATCAGAAGATTTCAGGTTTCACTGTAAAATAATATCCTTTATGAAGATATAATTTTGTCATCATTAACTATTGATTTTGAACAAGTTTTATTCATAATGAACAATTTCATATCTACAAGGATGTAAAGCTGTAGAATGCATGAGTTAACAGAAACTTTAAATGTGATTTTCCTTCATGTAAAATGTTTTCCTATAAAGGTATAAAATTAGCAATGCCTAAAACACATGCAGTACTCCCCACCCCCCCCCCCCCCTTTTTTTTTTCAGGAGGATAAACTAACTCTTCAAAAACATTCTTTTTAGTCAAGGAAATGATTTTATCTTCACATTTGTGCTAACTGCCTTTGTTATCTTTTATTTTGTCCTTATCAATGATTTACTTTTTAAAATATGGAGAACATATATCAAAATAATCTTGAATTGCTACATTAAATATCACTATTTAGGACATAGTCATCTGTGATATGCAGATGACACACCTTGATTGCTGAAAGTGAAGAAGACTTGAAATATTTACTGATGAAGACCAAATACTATAGCCTTCAGTATGGATTACACCTCAACATAAAGAAAACAAAAATCTTAACAATTAGACGACTAAGCTACCTCATAATAAATGGAGAAAATATTAAAGTTGTCAAGGATTTCATTTCACTTGGACACAAATTCAATGGTCATGGAAACAGCAGTCAAGAAATCAATTGATGTATTTCATTGGACTTCAAAAGACTTCTTAAAAGTGTTTAAGAGCAAAGATGTCACTTTGAAGACTAAGGTACACCTACCGAAAACCATGATGCTTTCAATCTCCTCATTTGAAAGCTGGACAATGATTAAGGAAAACTGTAGAAGAGTTGATGCATTTAATTGTGGTGTTGGCAAAGTTATTGAATGCACCATTGACTACTAGAATAACAAAGTCTTGGAGGATGTATCTCCAAAATGCACCTTAGAAGGGAGAATGGCCAGACTTCATCTCTTATACATTCTTCATGTTGTCAATGGGATAAATCTCTGCAGAAGGATGCCATGCTTGGTAAAGTAGAGGGTCAGTGAAAAAGAGGAATATCATAAATGAGATGGATTCAGACAATGGTTGTAATGATGACCTCAACTGTAGTAATAATTGTGAGTATGACACAGGAATGGGCATTGTTTCATTCTGTTGTACATAGGGTCACTATGAGTCAGAATCAACTCAGTGACACCTAACAACATTTTGGATATTTACTTATTTCATTCCTAAGTTAATATCTATTTATCTTGAAGGTGTTCTAATTTTAATCACATAGGAAATCTCGTTCCTTGTATTTAAATTTTTAATTTATTTATTTATTTTGCAAAAGCTGTATATGAATTTTCTCTAATATATTTTCTAAATTTATTTTTATGTTGTAGTTTGCAGGTTAATTAGTGTTAAAATATAATTATTTAATTGGCCTATAGCATTTCTATCTATAAAATAGATACCTAATAGCTTTTTCTCTATATTATAACACCTTTCAAAATAGAATGAAAGCATATTTTATCTTCTTGATTTTCATAAATCAGTATTAAGGTAATCCGAATGCTTATCTAACCTCTGTGCATGTAATTCTCAGTCAATGCTGTTACAATTTTCATGCAATTTGTAAATCAACAATCATTACTTCAAATAGACAATTCCCACTGAGTTTACCATTCATAACAGTTGTTTCTGTCACAAAGTATTCCTGCTCAATTATTTCATTTTCCTTTTAACTGGAAGACTTATGCATATTTGTCTTTGATGTAATATTGTTAACAGAAATTTATTTGAATATTTTTATTAAAGCAAACACATTTTTTTCTATGTAAATATCCATACAGAAAAGTATGTCCATCTCTAAAAGTGGTTAATGACTGCATGGAAGTGGCATCTTCTGACCTCCTCTAACCTTAAAAGGAAAAGGCAGAGTCACCATCAAGAGCCCAAGGCTTATTCTTATGAAGCCAGACATGCCACTACCCTCCAGCTGTTTTACCAATTCTAACACCAACTATCCCTCCCACAACACTCACTAATTCTCTGCTGGGTTTAATAATTCCTTGCAATAGCCACACAGAACTCAGATACACTACTCACAGTAAATGAGTTTATTAGGGAGTTAACAGGCTATAATTCAGGTTCAGGATCACACTCAGGATGCAATTCTTCCATCAGTACAGTCTCCTCTTTGCTATGCCTCAGGCATGCTTCTCTAGCCCTTGACCTCTTGGCCTGGCCTCTGCCCTGATAAAGCAAGTGTTACAAAGATCTTTTAGGTCTGCCCATAGATACCCCATTCCGCCAGTAAGTTATCTCAGCCAAGGAGGTCAAGTGTAGGGATCTTGGGTCCAAGGAAGCACTCCACTCTACCCTCCTTGCTGTTCTCTCTTGATGTCAGTGAAACACCCCTTTCTGTCTCTGGGAATGGTCATCTTAAGCCTAGGAGAATGACAAAACTAACCAATACCACAGTAGAGTTCCATACACCTTATTTGCATGGTCCCACCCCCACAAGGGTGCCATGAACCCTATTTACATTACTCCCAAGCTATTCATTCCCCTTTTTAGGCCATAAACACCTTAAATTTTGAGAGTTTCACCCAGTAATCTTGTGAAGGTCACAAAGACCATGGCTGGAAAAGCCATCCAAGTAATTCACTGCACCACAATGACAATATTGTCCCAGCCTAACGGACTTCAGATTGTTGTTAAATGAGTCCATGTTGGCAGTGATTATCTCTAACATCACTGAATTTCTGTGTTAGTATAATGGCATGGATTTAATCATTACATAATTTTATTTATCTGTTTATGTTCATAATTTAATCCCAATTCAGTTGTCAAATTCATATTCAATATTTGATTGTTGAAACAGTTGTAAAAATGTCAAGATATCAAAATTTAACAAGTTATTTCCAAATATTTTTATATTTTGTTGATATTTATTACTCCATTTGACAATTTTTCAGTAAGCACCTGCTGTGTTCTAAACATACTTCTGTCTAAAATAGAGAAATACCATATTTTGATTTAAATTAGTAAGAAGATTTTCCTAAATGCTGAAGATAGATATGCTGTGGGGGTAAAGATCTAGTAGTAGATAAAAGTAGAGAGGATATTTCAATAACTTTATAGAAAAGCAGTGATAACTCAGGCCCCCATGGTAAGCTTAGATGTGGTAGACATGGTGAACAGAGGTGAGATTCTGCACACAGTTGAAGGTAAAGCCAACAGAGATAGGCTTTGGTGGATAAGGGTAGAATTCTAATATTTCATGCAGACCTGTTATTGATTTCCATCCCACGTACCTCAAGTGCAGCCACTACCCATCTGTCACTGGGGGCTTGTGGGTTGCTATGATATTGCACTATGTTCAGTGGAGTTTCTAAATCAAGACTATAAAGAAAGGCCTGCTAATCTAATTCCAAAATCAACTGGTATAAACCATCTGAAATCCATTATGGGGATAACATAGAGTTTTGTTCTATTGTCAGTGGGGTCACTTTGAATCAGGTCAATTCAACCACAAGAACAAACAAACAAACAAACAAAAAAAACCGATGGGATTTGCTGACACATTGGATGTGAGGCTGGAGAGGGAGTAAATGGTAAACACAAAAGTGCTATCCAAGTAATAGGAAGAATGGAATCACCATTTATTGATATAAGGAAGACTTTGGGAAGAATCAAATTGGGAGGAATAATCTAAAATATTTCATAGATTCTTTTTTTTTTTTTTTTTAATTGTGATTTGGGTGAAGATTTACTGAGCAAATTCACTTTCCATACAGCAGTTCACATACACTTTGTCTCATGACATTGACCACAGTTTACCACAATGCAACAGCTCCTCTCCCACTTCCTCCCCATAGTTACCTCTTCCCAGTGTCCATCCCTCCATGAACTCCTGCCCCCTGAGCTGTCTCCCTGTGCATAAGCAGCTCTTCTTTCTCCCATGATTGCACTCTCCAAGGAGTGTATCTACCTGAGATAAATGTTCAACTCATATGCCTGTCTTTTGTTTGGCTGGAAACCACAGGTGTGGGTTCAATTCCAGACCCAAAAGGCAGCTAGGGGCCATAGTCTCAGAGGTTCTACCAGGCTCTATTGGACCAGCAAACTTGGTCCCCCCCCTTTTTTTTTTTCTCCAAATGATTTTGAGTTTTGTTCCACATTGTTTTCCCTCTCTATCAAGAATCTCCTACATAGATCACCTTCCAAGTGGATGGCAGTGGTAGCTGGGCACAATCTAGTTCTTCTGGTCTCATAGTCATATAGGCTACAGATCGGATGGTGTACCTTTCACTAGGACTAATTGTTTCCGTGAATTTTGGTTTTCTACATTCTTCTTTGCTCTGGATGAGGAGAGACCCATCGTTGCATCTAGATGGCAGCTTGCTAGCTTTTAAGATCCCAGTCGCTACTTGCCACAGTAGGAGGTGAAACAATGTTTTGTATAATATGTTATGCCAATGGAGTTTCATGTCCTTTGCAACTATGGTCCCAAGCCCACAGGTTCAACTACTAGGTCCCTCTGGGTAGCTGTCTGTGACCAAACCATGACCACAACCTTGCCCCTTGTCAGCTCTACTATACACCTGGGAATTCTGATCATTCACATAAACTTATAAGACCGTTGTCTGCTAACCCTATACATGTTCTTGGATATACTCCCCATTTCATAGACATAACTAATAGTTCAGCCTGTCCACCCATCTATCCACCCATGTATCCATGTTTGCCTTAACTGACAACGTGGTACTGTATGTGCAAAAGGGTTCAGCTTTGATGTCTGGAGCTCCCATGTATCTTCCTATGTCTTTCTCCTCTTCAAAGCTGCCATATTGGTCACTCACATTTGGTACATTGCCCTTCTCTTCACCCAAATCAATACCTATCTCTATCTATCTAACAGAACTTCCTCCCCTACCCTACCACCACTGGTAACCAACAAAGAAAATTTCCTTCCATAGATAAACATTTCCTTAACTTTAAAATAACAGACTAATACAATATTTGTCCTTTTGTGATTGACTTATGTCACTCAGCATAATGTCCTTCAAGTGCATCCATGTTATGTGGTGTTTTACAGATTCTACATTATTCATTAGGGTTGCATAGTATTCCATTGTGTGTATATACCTTAGTTTGGTTATCCATTCCTCAGTTGACGGACACCTAAGTTGTATCCATTTTTTGGCTATTGTAAATACTGCTGCAATGAACATGGGTGTACATATATCTGTTCTTGTCATGGCTTTCACTTCTTTAGGGGTTATACCTAGCAATGGAATGGCAGGGTCAAATGATATTTCTAATTCCAACATTTGAGGGAATTGTCATACTGCTTTCCACAATGGTTGTACCATTTTACAGTCCCACCAGCAGTGTATGAGAGTCCCAAACTCTCCACAACCTCTCTAGCATATGTTATTTTCTGTCATGTTGAACTTTTCTACTAGTGCTGGAGCAAGATGGTATCTCATTGTTGTTTTGATTTGCATCTCTCTGATAGCTAATGATCCTGAGCATTTCTTCATATGTTTGTTGTCAACTTGAATATCCTCCTTGGTGAAGTGTCTATTCATGTCTTCTGACCATTTTTTTAGTTGGATTGTTTGTCTTTTGATATTGAGGTGTTGGAGTTTTCTATAAATTCTAGAGATAAGTCCCTTGTCAGATATATCATTACCAAATATTTTTTCTCAATCTATAGGTTCTCTTTTGACTCTTTTGGAGAAGTCTTTGGAAGCACATAAAAATTTAATTTTTAGAAGGTCCCAATCACCTGGTTTCTGTTCTGTTGTTCGTGTATTTTGAGTTATGCTTGATAGTCTATTTACACCATGTATTAGGCCCCTTAAATTTGCCCCTAGATTTTCCTTGAGGAACTCTATATTTTTAGGTTTCACATTTAAGTCTTTGATCCATCTGGAGTTCATTTTTGTGTATGGTGTG
>NW_006922182.1:718897-723897 GCF_000298275.1 Orycteropus afer afer
TGTATTAAAATCTCCCACTATGACTGTGGAGTCATCTATTTGGCTTTTCAACTCTTTTAAAGTCTGATTTATGTATTTTGGGTCTCTTTCATTGGCACCATAGATATTTATTTTGGTTATATTTTCATGTTCAATTGATCCTTTAATCATTATATAATGTCCTTCCTTATCTTGTATGGTGGTTTTTATCTTAAAGCCAATTTGATCAGAAATTAGTATTGCCACTCCTGCTCTCTTACAGTTGCCATTTTGCTTGATATATCTTTTTCCAACCTTTGATTTTTAATCTATTTTTGTCTTTATCTCTAAGGTGTGTCTCTTGTAGGCAGCATATTGATTTGTTTTGTTTTCTTATCTAATCTGCAACTCTCTGTCTCTTGAGTTCTGCATTTAATCCATTAACATTCAGGGTAATTATTGATAAGTTTGAATTTGTTGCTTTAATTTTGTTATGTGTTTTTTCATGGTGTCCCTGATTTATTTATTCTGTATTATTTTCTGTGCTGAACTAGTTATGTTTATGAATCCTGTTATCATTTCCTTTGTTGCTGTTGTTTTAGTATTTTCTGAATATTTGTGCTTGTCCTCTTTTATATTGTGACATGAAGGTTTATTATTTTTCTTTGAGGTTACTCTATGATTTTTAATTTTCTCCCTGAGTTTAGAACAGTCCATTCTATCTTGCAACTCTCTTAACTTCTTCACCATTTAGAAGTTCTGTTACTACACAGTCTTTTCCCTCTTTTTGTTTTTAGTTATCCTCACTTGCCATTTGATGTCTCTGGTTCCCTGTTTATGATCTTATAAGCTCATTTTACTTTGGGTATGTCCATAGTTTTGGTTTCTGGGTTATGTTATCTTGTGTATTAATGGTCGGTTGTTATTTGCTATTTTTGGTTCTCTGTTCAAAGGACTCCCTTTAGCATCTCTTGTAAGGTTGGTCTGGTTTTAACAAATTCCCTTAGTTTCTGCTTATCTGGAAATCTCCTAATTTCACCATCATATTTGAGGGACAATTTTGCCCGGTATATAATTCTTGGTTGAAATTTGTTCTCTTTCAGGGTTTTATATACACCATCTCATTGCCTTCTCACTTGCATGGTTTCTGCTGAGAAATCAGAGCTTATTCTTACTTGTTGTCCTTTGTAGGTAACTTTTTGTTTTTCCCATTCTGCTTTCAGGATTCTGTCTTTGTCTTTGGTTTTGATGTGTTTGATGATGATATGTCTTGGTGTTTTCCTTTTGGGGTCTATCCTGTTTGGGGTTCATTGGACTTCCAGAATGGGTATATTCACATCTTTCATCATATCAGGGAAGTTCTCCTGCAGCAAATCTTGGACAATTCTCTCAGTGGTTTTATTTTTCTCTTCTTGTTCTAGAATTCCAATGACACGTAAGTTATTCCTTTTGATGGTATCTCACATGAACCTTAGGCTTTCTTCATTTTGATTTGATTTTTTTTTCTGATTGATCCCTTTCCAAAGAAGTATTCAGGTAATTTTTCTTCCATCTCATTAATTCTGCCTTCCATTGCATCAATTCTACTCCTTTGCCCTTCCAATGTGTTATCTATTTCTGAGCATTTAGTTTTAATCTTCTGAATTTTTAACTATAGATTTAGAATCTTTTCTAATTTTTCATTTATTTTGTCATTTTTTTTTCTTCCAAAATTATTCTAAGTTTTTTTTTTTTCTTTTTTCTGTGTTTCCTTTGGTCTGTCTCTCAATCCTTTAAAGATACCTAAATATAATTCTTTTGAATTCCTTATCAGAGAGTTCCAATGTTGCTTCTTCCTCAGGGATGTTTTCTGGGTCTGTATCCTGCTCCCTTCTTTCTACCACTTTATCCTCCTTCTTTGTGTGAACTGTGATGGTCTGTTGTCTCTGAGGTATCGTGGTGGTGTTGTTTTTAGATCTCTATTAACTGTTTGTGAAGAGCAGCCAAGGGTGATTCAGGCTCTTCTTGGTAGTTTTTTATCATTGGCCCACTGGTGGAGAAGGAGGTAGTGGCTCTCACTCAGTAAGTGTTGTTGCAAGAGGTGTGGGTGTAGTTGTGTCATATGGGGACTGTTGCTGTCTCCCATTCGGTTAGACAAAAATTATAATTGAATAGCTATAAAAAAACTAAAAGCACATGGACAAAAAACACACAATGTAATAACACAGGAACAGTAACCAAAAAAAGAAAAAAAGGTAAAAAGAAGAAGAAAGAACTAGAAAACCTGCAATATCTGGGGATAGGGCACTAAGAGAAAAAAGATAGAGAAGGAGAGTAATGAAGGGAAAAATACAAAAAGAAAAACAAGCAACAAGTTTAACATGAGGAAAAAGGTGAAAAAAAAAACCTTAAATTAAAAAAAAAAAAAATTTCAACCAGGAACAGGGAAAAGAAAAAATGCTGAAAACTAGGACCTGACAGGAGAAGAATAGTAATAATAGTAGAAAGGACAAAAGTATTAATAAAAAATAGTTGTTTTAAAACAGACAAATACAAGCAAACTAATCACCAGAAAAAAGAAAGAGAAAAATAAAAAATAAAAATAAAAAAAGGGAAAACAAATTGGTAGAGGACAGAGCAGGACACCCAGTCTCCGTCTGAGCATACAGACTGTGATGGAGTTCTCATGGGCCCAGAAGGTAGGTAGGATTGGGGGATGGCCACACCACCATTCACCAAGTGTGTGTGGGGTGTAAGAATTAAAAGAGGAATGCCTCACCTTTTCAGTCTTGTAGGTCCGGAGTGTCCTTGGGGTTACTGGCAAGCAGAATGTGTTTTTAAGCCCCAGGAATCTGCAAGAGCACTGTCTCTTTAAATATCCAAAATAGTCAAGCCACTTTTAAACATTCAAAATGGCGGCACACTCAAAATGTGGCAAAAGTCCACGGCTCAGCCTGACTTTCTCTTCACCTTCTCTGTTTATTCCCCAGCCACCAGAGAAGTCCTCTGTGCAGTCCCTGGCTAGCAAGGCTGATTTTTAGGTTAATTCTTAGGTCCTACCACCACACAGGAATCTCTAAGCTGTCCGTGCCGTGCCTCAGGATCGCTCAGGATTGCTGCCAGACTGCAGCTCTGTCTGTCTCCTTTTTTGGTATTTTCATGCAAATTCTTCTGCTAGTTGGGGTGTGGTCAACTTCTATATCCTCCCTTTCAAGGTTCAGGGTACAGGATTATTTTCTGTGTCTGTGTTCACTGGTTTCTCTTTTCTTTGTTGAAGTGGATCTGTGCAGTCTCTCTGCCTAGTCCACCATCTTTCCGGAACTTTAAAATATTTCATAGATTCTTAATATTTATACTTTGCCACTTTTCCCCTTGCTTTTCTGCTTTAGGAACACTGTTCTACTTGAACTTGCTTAGCACAATATTCGAGTCTTAGGAATATTTTTGTGTCAGCCTGTGTTTGGAACTGTCTTTGTCTTCATAGATATTTGACTATGTTCTTGATTCCCTTCAGTCTTTTGATTAAACCTTCTCTTTTCAATGAGGCCTTCCCTCACCTCATTGTAACTATACCATACAGTAATTTGCCCCTATCCCCATATCTGTGGTCTGCATGCATTATTTTATTTTATTTTTTATACCATTTATCTATTTAAGCACACAATATTGTATACTTATGATGGCAAGACCTTGTCCTTTCATGCTCATAAATATTTAAAGCATTTCAAGTACCTGAAACAGTGCTAGGGATGTGCTCAATGAGTATTTTTGGAAGTTGGGGCAATGCGTTCTGTGGTGGTTTAGATTGTGTGTCATCTTGGCAGGGCCTGGTTAATGGCTGGGCAGCTGGATGCAGTATTTCTCTTGATGAGACTTGAATCAACTCCATGGTAGAATCTACTGTGAACAGCTGAGTAGCTGCATTACAGAATGTTGTCTGCTTCCTGTACATTAGCAGATGCCTTGGGGAATGGTCTCTAGCTTATGGCATGCTTGGACTCTGCATGTAGCCATGTCATTGTTCTGCAGCCTTCCATGCTATGCTGACTTTGGGACTTACAATGGACTTGAATTAATGACCTGCCATGTGGTTTGGTAACTTCAGGACTGTGCCTTTCACTTGTCAACCTTGAGCTTGTCAGCTTCAGCAGCCAGCAGCTGTCTGAAGCTCCTAGCTTCAGTGGGCCAGGAGGTGGAGGCAGAGCTTAATCCCAAGGCTGAGGGGATTTCACCCAGCCCCTAAAGCTTGACATTTTGAGCTTGGAATTACAACCTCCAAATTGTAAGAATAAACTCCTGTTTGTTTAAGACATCCTTTTTATGGTATATATTCTTGTCAGAGTGGCACTAGGTAACCAGAACAAGTTCTTTCCACATGAAGCAGCTCTCTTCTTCTGAACTGGCCACTCATAGTCAAGAAAAATTGAATAATCTAATCAAAATTACTGGAATATCTAAAAAGATATATTGTGCTTCATCAAATTCTAGAAATAATCATCTGTCAATTTGTAAATGCTAATTGAACTAGGATACCACATTTGATTTATTTCTTAGAATCTGAATTTTGGCATAGTATAAAAAGGTCCTTTATTTATGTTGTTTTGACATAGAGTTCTAAGTTAACTTACCTAAAAAGGAATCAAAAGCTAAGATAGGAGCTCTGGTAGCACAGTGCCTAAGGCACTTGACTGTTAACCAGAAGGTTGGCAATTCAAACCCACCAGCCACTCCTCAGAAGGAAGCTTGGGCAATCCTACTTCTGTAGTGGTACTGCCTCGGAAGCTCAAGGAGGGGTCACTATGAGTCGGGGCTGACTCAACAGCACATAACAACAACAACAACAACAACAACAAAATCTAAGATACCAAATTTTATGAAATTATTTAATAGTTTAATAAGTCTAATAAATGTGGTTGTTGTTGTTATGTGCCATCAAGTCAGATCTGACTCATAGAGAGCCCTCATTGGATTTCCGAGGCAGTATCACTACGGAAGTAGATTGCCCCATCTTCCTTCCAAGGAGTGGCTGGTGGGTTTGAACCACCAGCCTTCTGATAAGCAGT
>NW_006922182.1:724062-757125 GCF_000298275.1 Orycteropus afer afer
ATGAAATTATATTATATGAAAATATCATTATAATCTCATTCCCCTAAAGTACTTTTAACAAAGAACATTGATATTTTCTTTTTTTCCAAATGCCTTTACGCTCTGTGATGTCAAAAGAATTAATGACATAGAATTACTTAAAAGAGAGCATAGATATTTTCTCTATGATTTTTCCAGGCCTCTGATACCTACTTTGATCATACTGATGTGCATTTTGTAACAATAGCCCCTGTATCAGGACTATAGCATATAATACAGAAGATGTAAAACTTACATTAAAGTTCATGTAATGTAGAATTCTCCCCTCAGCCAGGGTTATTGTAGCAGAACAAGACAAAAAAAAAAAAAAAAAAAATCTTATAAAAATATCATTCTGTAGTCGATAGCATATGCCCAGTTTTCCTAGTTGACACTGGAATTTTAAGTCAGATAGTGATTTAAGAGGTCCTCTGTTTTGATATAAACATGTCCAGTATTGAAAATGTTACCTTACTTAAAACTTGTCAATGATAAATAGATAAGGAAACCAAAAAAGAATTTTTGAGAAAAGATTAAGCAATATTGTAGATGTTTTTGTTGTTGTTATTTACCACGGAGTCATATCTGACTCACAGCGACCCTCCTTGGGTTTCCGAGGCAGTATCACTACAGAGGTAGATTGCCCAACTTTCCTTCCAAGGAGTGGCTGGTGTGTTCGAACTGCCAGCCTTCTGGTTAGCAGTCCAGTGCCTTAGGTACTATGCTACCAAAGCAACATAGAAGTCTGTATACATGTACTTTAAACTACTGTAAATTTGAGAGAAATTGGTGGTGAAGTGGTAGAATTCTTGAGTTTTATGCTGGAGAGCCAGATTCAGTTCCCAATTGATGTGCCTATGTACAGACACCATCCATCCCTCAGTGGAGACAAGGATATCGCTGTGGTGCTGAAAGGGTTTCAGCAAAGCTTCCTGACTAAGGCAGACTAGGAAGAAAGATGTGGCAATGAGCTAATAAAAAGTCTATCGGTCACAATGATCCAGTCATAAAGATGGTAGCATTTCATTCAATTATGCCTGACTCATCATGAGTCAGGCCAATTCAATTGCAGGTAATAGCAACAAATTCAAGCTTATATATAAGAAATTAACATAACACATGGTGATTCTTATACATACTTTCCAATTTTAATGAATGAATGAAAAAAAAAATTCTTACAAAGGATTATTTTCTCTTTTGATCTGGTCCTATTTGCATTTTTAAGATTTTGGTTAGTCTCATTCTTACTAATTCGCTAATAATAGCCTGTAATTTATATAAAAACTCATCTCCATTTAAAATGTAAAGCTGAAGAAATAAATGCATGTGTGTATGTGTGTGTTGTGTGCTTTTAACTAAAACCCATAAAATTCGGTTTCTGCTTATACACTTATTAAAATTCAAAGGTTGTTTTTTACTGATTTCATTTTAATATTTTTAAATATATATTTTTAATATTTATTAAATATGTTTTAATATTTTCAATATTTTTCTGGGGAAAAAAGAAACACAACAGCTTTTCCTCTCCCAGCATCCATTGTAGACTGATTTGTGTTCTTATTTATCTCATAACAAAGTGTTTATTTTATTTATTGATTGATTGTTTTATCGTGCTGCAATTTGATGCATTGTTTTACATTGTAATAACTTCTCTGTTTTTAGGTATTTTAGGTAGAATTTTTGGAAGTGTGCATATGTTAAGTTACTTTTAGAGGGAATGACTTCCTTATTTTTGTTCTGACTGGCCATGGCCCAAAGTAAGAAGGCAGGAAACTTAAACAATGACAAAAAAAAAAAAGAAAGAAAGAAAGAAAGAAAACACCTGTTTGATAGTCCACGTCAGGTTGTTGGAACTATTCATTTTATTTACCAAAAAAAAAAACCTTTTCTCTGTAAACAATTCTGACTTATAGCAACCCTATACACTGGGAAAATGAATGTCTCAAATAATTCCTTTTCCTGTATCGTCCCACGTTAGACTTGGACAAGAGAGAAACTCAGTAAAATTTGAAAGTCAGTGGGAAGCAGAAATCTTTGCTCTATTTTAGGTTATGGCTTACAGACATGATAACTGTTACATGGAGAAACCCATTGCTATCTAGTTGATTCCAACTCATAGTGACCATATAGGACACAGTGGAATCAACTTATGGCGTTTCCAAAGCTATTCATCCTTACAAAAGCAGGCTACTACACCTTTTTCTTGCAGAGCAACTGGTGGGTTTGAACCACCTAACTTTCAGTTAGCAGCCTAGTGCTTAACTACAGCTCAACCGGGGCTCCTCTTGGAAGGAGAGATACAGTGGTTTTCTCTTGCTTGCATTAGACTGCACAATTCACTAACAGCAAGCCTGCTACTATGAAAGTGATAGTTCTCTTAGAGACAATGGTTTTCACAGAGAAACCATCTTTTAAAAGTTAGAATGCTCTAAGTCTCTTTGTAAAAATCAAAAACCAAATGCACTGCCATCAAGTTGGATCTGACTCATAACGACACTTCCTTGGGTTTCCAAGACAGTAACACTATGGAAGTAGATTGTCCAACCTTCCTTCCGAGGAGTGGCTGGTGGGTTTGAACTGCCAGCCTTCTGGCTTGTAGTCAAATCCCATAGGGACTACAGTCTTTTTATAACCAAGCCTTTTTATTGTTCCATTCCCCCTTCCAGCTATCCAGAATTTCTTAGCTTTTTCCTATAATTTCCAACATGTCCATTTCTGCTGTGCTTTGGACAGACACAGTGACTGTTACTCTAATTCTATGATCTCTCCCTTATAGAGTTTCACTTCACAGCTACTCTATCATTTATATAAGTTCTAATTTCCATATCAATGTCCTCATTCATATAATACTTTCACTGACAATTAGACTAATTTATTTTTTTATTAAAAGCACTGGTATGAGAGGAAAAGAGGAAGAGGTCTTTTAATCATTTCCTGCCTTATATTCTGTATTTTATAAAAGCATGTATAAAAGGTGCATGTTAATCTTTTTTTATTATTATTATTTTTATTGTGATTTGGGTGAAAGTTTATAGAGCAAATTCACTTTCCATACAGTAGCCTGCATACACTTTGTCTCATGATATTGACTACAATTAACCACAATGCAACAGCTCCCCTTCCTCTTCTCTCCATAGTTACCTCTTCCCTGTGTCCTTCCTTCCCATATACTCCTGCCCCTTGAGCTGTCTCCCTGTGCATACGCAGCCCTTCTTTCTCCCATGATTGTTCTCTCCAAGGAGTGTATCTACTTGAGGTAAATGTTTAATTCATATGCCTGTATTTTGTGTGGCTGGAAACCACAGGTGTGGGTTCAATTCCAGACCTGAAGGGCAGCTAGGGGCCATAGCCTCAGTTGGTCCATCAGGCTCTATAAGACTGGAAAACCTAGTCCTTTCATTTTATTTTTTTTAATAATTTTGAGTTTTGTTCCACATTGTTTTCCCACCTTATCAAGGATCTCCTATATAGATCTTGCTTTTATTGGTTGACAATCGTAGCCAAACACCATCTAGTTCTTCTGGTTTTTTAGTCATATATGGTGAGGATTACATGGGGTACCAGTCACTTGGACTTAATTTTTTCCATGAATCTTTGGTTTTCTTCATTATTCTTTGCTCTGGATGAGGAGAAATCCATTGCTGGCTATAGATGGCTGCTTGCAAGCATTTAAGATCCCAGTGCTACTCTCCAAAGTAGAATGAGGAACAACATTTTTCTGTCATATGTTATGCCAATTGAGCTTGATGTCCCCTGTGACTATGGTCCTGAGCCCACAGTTCCAACTACTCGTTCCCTCTGGGTAGCTGGCTGTGGCCAAGAAGAGACTACAATCTTGCCCCTTGTCAGTTCTAATATTTACTTGAGAATTCTTACAGAAGTTAGAAATAGACTGTAGAAACATTGTCTGCCAACCCTATACATGGTCTTGGGCACACTGCCTCCTGCATGGACATACCTAATAGTTCAGCTTATCCACCCATCTATCTGCCCATATATCACTGTTTGCCTTGACTGACAACACAGTACTTTATGTGCAAAAGGGTTCATCTTTGCTATCTGTACCTCCCATACACCTCTCTATGTCTTCTTCCTCAATGCCACTGTATTTATCACTCACATTTGTACACTATCCTTCTCTTCACCCAATCTATACTTATCTCTACCTACCTAACAGTGTCCCCTCTGTTTCCCTTCCCTCCCACCCTTGGTAACCAACAAAGATAATTTCCTTCTGTATATCAATCTTTCCTTGACTTTTTACAATAATCAACTAATACAATATTTGTCCTTCTGTGACTGACTTATTGCATTCAGCATAATGTTCTCCAAGTTCATCCACGTTATGCAGTGTTTTGCTTATTCTATGTTATTCTTTATGGTTGCATAGTATTCTATTGTGTGTATATACCATAGTTTGGTTATCCATTCTTCTGTTGATAGGCACCTAGGTTGTTTCTATCTTTTGGCTATTGTAAATAGTACTGTGATGAACATGGGTGTGCATATATCTGTTCTTGTCCTGGTTCTCCCTTCTTCAGGATATATACCTAGGAATGGAATGGCTACGTCAAATAGTGTTTCTAATTCCAACTTTTTAAGGAATCTCCATACTGCTTTCCACAGTGGTTGTATAATTTTACCATCCCACCAGCAGTGTGTGAGAGTCCCAATCTCTCCACATCCTCATCAGTATTTGTTATTTTCTCTCTTGTTCAATTTTGCTACTAGTGCTGGAGCAAGATGGTATCTCATTGTTGTTTCTCTAATGGCTAATGATCATGAGCATTTCTTCACATGTTTGTTGGATGCCTAAATATCCTCTTTTGTGAGGTGTCTATTCATGACTTCTGCCCATTTTTTAATTGGATTATTTGTCTTTTTGTTGTTGAGGTGTTGGAGTTTTCTATAAATTCTAGAGATAAGTCCCTTGTCAGATACTTCATTGCTGAATATTGTTTCCCAGCCTGTAGGTTCTCTTTTGACTCTTTTGGAGAAGTCTTTGAAAGCACATAAAAATTTAATTTTCAGAAGGTCCCACTCATCTAGTTTCTCTTCTGTTGTTTATGAATTTTAGGTTATGATTGATAATCTATTTATGCCATATTTTAGGGCCCCTAAATTTGCCCCTAGTTTTTCCTAAAGGAACTTTATAGTTTAGGTTTCACACTTAATTGTTTGATCCATCTGGAGTTACTTTTTGTATATGGTGTGAGGTAAAGATCTTGCTTCATTGTTCTGCAAATGTATATCCAGTTTTGTCAACACCATTTGTTAAACAATCTCTTCCCCATTTAAGATATTTTGTGCCTCTGTCAAAGATCAGCTGACAAGAGGTCAGTGGAACTATTTCTGGGTTCTCAATTCCATTCCACTAGTCTATGTGGCTCTTGTTGTACCAATAATACCAGGCAGTTTTGATTACCGTGGTTGTATAGTAGGTTTTAAGATCTGAGAGTGTGAGACGTCCTACTTTGTTTTTCTTCAATAATGCTTTAAGTATTATCTGAGGTCTCTTTCCTTTCCATATAAAGTTAATGATTGTTTTTTCCATATACTTCAAGATTGTTAATGGGATCTGGATTGGGATTGCATTGAAAGTATAGATAGCTTTAGGTAGAATTGACATTTTCATGATATTCAGTCTTCCTATCCATGGACATGGTATGTTCTTTCATTTATGTAGATCTCTTATGGTTTCTTGAAAGACTCTTTTGTAGTTTTCTTTTTATAGGTCTTTCATGTCCCTGGTAAGATTTATTCCCAAATATTTTATTTCTTGGTGGCTATTGTAAATAGTATTGATTTCCTTATTTCTTTTTCTGCAATCTCTTTGCTGGAGTAAAGGAATCCAACTGATTGTTGGATGTTGATCTTATATTCTGCCACTATGCTCTGGTAGCATAGTGGCTAAGTCACTTGCCTGCTAACCAGATGGCTGGTGGTTCAAACCCACCAGCCACTCCTCGGAAGGAAGGTTGGGCAATCCTACTTCCATAGTGATACTGCCTCGAAATCCCAAGGAGGGGTTGCTATGAGTTGGGGCCGACTCGATGGCACATAACAACAACAACAACAACATGCTAAATATCTCAATTAGTTCCAGCAGATTTTTGACTGAGTCTCTTGGGTTTTCTAGGTATAGAATCTTATCATCAGCAAATAGGGATAGTTGACTTCTTCCTTACCAAGTTGGCTGCCTTTTATTTCCCTTTCTTGCCTTATGGCCCCGGTTAGGACTTCCAATACAATGTTGAATAGAAGTGGTGATAGAAGACATCCTTCTCTGGTTCTTGTTCAAAAGTGGTATGATCAGTTTCTCTCCACTGAAAATAATGTTGGCTGTTATTTTTGCATATATGCCCTTTATTAAGTCAAGGAATGTCCTTTCTATTCCTATTTTGTTAAGAGTTTTGATCAGGAATGGATGTTGGATTTTATCAAATGTCTGTTCTGCATCGATTGATATGATCATGTGATTCTTCTCCTTTGTTTTATTTATGTGGTGGATGACATTGATTGTTTCTCTAATGTTGCACCATCCTTGCATAACTGATATGAACCCCACCTGGTCGTAATGAATTATTATTTTGATATGATGTTGGAGTTTATTGGTTAGGATTTTGTTGAAGATTTTTGCATCTGTATGCACATAGGACCTACTGCCATGGAGTTGGATCTGATTCATAGCAACCTCTCCTTGGGTTTCTGAGGCAGTATTGCTATAGAAGTAGATTGCCTATCTTCCTTCCAAGGAGTGGCTGGTGGGTTTTAACCTTCAGGCTTCGACATAGCAGCCAAATGCCTTAGGAACTATACCATCTGCAGTTTTCCTTTTTAGTGACATCTTTACCTGGTTTTCGTATCAAGGTTATGCTTGCTTCCTAAAACAACATTGGGAGAATTCCATTCTTTTCTATGTTTTAGAATAGTTTGAGTAGGATTGGTGTCATTTCTTCTATGTATGTTAGAATTTTCTGGTGAAACTGAACCAGGATTTTTTTTTTTTTTTTTTTTTTTTTAATGACCTGTTCAATTTCTTCTTTTGTTATGGATCTGTTCAACTTTGCCCTCTCAGTCTGTGTTACTTTAGGTAAGTGGTGTGTCTCTAGAAATCTATCCATTTCTTCCAGATTTTCAAATTTGTTGGAGAACAGTTATTCATAGTATCCTGATATTATCTTTTTTATTTCAGTTGGTTCTATTGTGATATCACCCGTTTCTTTTCATATCCATGTTATTTGTATTCTCTCTCTCTTTCCTTTGTTAAATTTGCCAGTGGTTTGTCAATTTTATTGATCTTTTCAATAAACCACTTCTACTCTTGTTTTTTCTACTGTCTTTCTATTTTCTGTTTCATTGACTTCTGCTCAAATCTTAATTATTTCCTTTCTTCTGGTGACTGTTGGCTTCTCTTAGTGTTCTTTTTCTAATTGTTGGAGATGTTGGTTTAAAGTGTTGATTTTGTCTCTTTCTTCTTTTTTGATGTGTGCATTTATTGCTATAAATGATCACTGCTTATGCTGTGTCCCAGAGATTTTGGTATGTTGTGTCTTCATTCTTATTTGAAGCAAGGAACTTTTTTTAATTTGAGTTTTTATTTCTTCTATTACCCAGTCATTCTTATGAAGGGTGTTGTTCAGTTTCCATATGTTTTCTCTTTTTCTGTTGCTCTTCCTATTGTTGATTTCTAATTTGTTAGCATTGTGATCTGAGAAGATGCTTTTCTGTATTTCAGTGTTTTTCAATTGATTAAGGCTTGCTTTCTTATCTAACATACAGTCTATCATAGATAATATTCCATGTGCACTGGAAACTAATGTATATTATACTATTATTGGGTAAAGTACTCTGTAGAAGTCTACAAGGTCAAATAGGTGGATTGCATTGTTTAGCTCTTCTGAGTCTCTGTTGAGTTTCTTTCTAGTTCTATCTGTGATTAAAAGTGGTGTATTAAAGTCTCCTACTATGACTTTTGACTCATCTATTTGATTTTCAACTCTTTTAAAGTCTGATTATGTATTTTTGGGCTCTTTCATTGGTTCTGTAGATATTTATTATGGTTATATTTTCTTGTTCAATTGATCCTTTAATCATTATATTATGTCCTTCCTCATCTTTCATGGTGGTTTTTGTCTTAAAGACAATTTGATCAGAAATCATATTGCCACTTCTGCTCTTTTTTGATTTCCATTTGCTTGGTACATATTTTTCCAACCCCAGATTTATAGTCTATTTTTGTCTTTGTCCCTTGGAGACAGCATATTTATGGGTTATGTTTTCTTATCCAGTCTGAACTTCTCTATCTCTTGAGTGGTGCATTTAATCCATTGACATTCAGTGTAATTATCGACAAGTATGAATTGTTTGATGTCATTTTGTTATGAGTTTTTTCATGATGTCCCTGGTTTCTTTGTTCCATATTATTTTCTGTGCTGAGCTCATTATGTTTATGAATCATGTTATTATTCGCTTCATTGCAGTTGTTTGTGTATTTACTAAATATTTGTGCTTTTTTTTCTTTTTGATTGTGATGTGAAGGTTTATTTTTTTTCATTTATGTTAGCTTGTGATTTATAATTTTTTCCTCAAGTTTAGAACAGTCCATTGTATCTTGCAACACTTTTGACTTCCTCATCATTTAGAAGTTCGGTAACTACACTGTTTTTCCCTCTTTTTCATTTGTAGTTTTCCTTGTTTGCCAATTTATGTCTCTGGTTCCCTGTTTACAATCTTGTAAGCTTATTTTATTTTAGATACTTTCATAGCTGTGTTGGTTCCTGGATTATGTCATTTTGTGCATTAATGTCAATTGTTGTTTGCTATTGCAGTTTCTCTGTTCAAATTACTCCCTTTAGTATCTCTTATAAGATTGGTCTGGTTTTAACAAATTCCTTAATTTCTGCTTATCTGAAAATCTCCTAATTTTACCGTCATATTTGAGAGACTATTTTGCTGGGAATATAATGCTTAGTTGGAAATTTCTCTCCTTCTGGGTTTTATATATGCTGTCCATACCTTCTCGCTTGCATGGTTTCTGCTGAGAAATCAGAGGTTATTCTTATTGCTTGTCACTTGTAGATAACTTTTTTTCTTTTTTTTTTCCCCCTAATGCTGCTTTCAGGATTCTTTCTTTGATTTTGATGAATTTGATGATGATGTGTCTTGGTCATTGTCTTTTGGAGTCTATCCTGTTTGGGGTTTATTGGACTTCCTGAATGGACATATTCTAATCTTTCATCATCTCAAGGAAATTCTCTTCCAACAAATCTTGAACAATTTTCTCAGTAGTTTTCTTTTTCTATTCCTGTTTTGGAATTCCGATTACTCATAGGTTATTAATTTTGATGATATCCCACATGAACCTTAAGTTTTTTTTATATTGTTTTGCTCTTTTTTTCTGATTGATCACTTTCCAAAGAAGTATTCAAGTATTTTTCTTGAATCTCATTATATCTGTCTTCCATTGATTCAGTACTACTCCTTCCCTCTTTCAATGTGTTATCTATTTCTGAAAATTTATTATTAATCTTCTGGATTGCTATCTATATATTTTGTATCATTTCTAATTTTTCATTTATTTTCTCATTTAATGCTTGTATTTTTTTCTGAAATTGTTCTTAGCTTTTGTCTGTCTTTTCCTTAATTTTGTCTATGGTTTCCTTGATCTGTCTCTCAGTCCTTTGAAGATATCTAAATATACTTTTTTTGAATTCCTTATCAAGGACTTCCAATGCTTGTTCTTCTTCAGGGATGTGTTCTGGGTCTGTATCTTGCTCCTTTGTTTCTACCACTTTATCTTGCTTCTCTGTGTGAACAGTGATGATGGTATGTTGTCTCTGAGACATTGTGATGTTGTTATATTTAGACCTCTGCTGTTTGTGAGGAACAGTTAAGGGTGAGTCAGACTTTTCTTTGTGATCGTTCATCATTGGCCAGTTGATGGAGAAGGAAGTGGTGGCTCTCACTCAATAAGTGGAGCTACAGGAGTTGTGGTTGTGGTTGTGTTGTATGGACACGGATGCTCTCCTTCTCAGTTAGACAAAAACAATGATTGAAAAACCATAAATGTAGTAAAAGCAAGTGAATAACAACAACAAAAATAAATAAATAAATGAGATAAACACAGGAGCAATCACCAAAATAAAAAGAAAAAAGAGAAGAAGAAAATATCTGCAATATCTGGGGAGCTGGTAGTAAGAAAAAAGAGGTAGAGTAGGACAATAATGAGAGAAAAATGAAAAAAGAAAAACAAGGAGTGGGGTTAAGCACAAGAAAGAAAAATATGAGAACCAGGAAAAGGGAAGAGAGAAAAAGCTGAAAACTAGAATCTGGGAAGGGAAGAATAATGAATAATAATAAAAAGGACAATAAAAAAAAAGAATAATAATAATAATTTTAAAACAGATAAAAACAAACTAAAAAAAAAAAAAAATCTGGGCAGGGCAGGCCAGAGTATCCAGGCTCCATCAGAGCACACAGACTGGGATGGAATTTTTGCTGGCCCAGAAGGTAGGTGAGAATGAGGTATGGCCACACCTCTATTCACCAAGAGGGCATGGAGTAACAAGGGAAATATCATATCTTTCCAGTCACTTGCTTCCAGAGTGTCCTTGGGTTCCTGGGAAGTGAAGCCTATTTGTAGGTCCCTGGAATCTGAGAGAACATTGTGACTTTAAATATCTAGAATGGTTGAACCACTTGTAAACATTCAAATTGGCTGTGCCCCCGGACAGGCAAAAATCCACAGCTTAGCCTGTCGCCCTCTTCACTGCTTCCCTGTTTATTCACCAGCAACCACTGCAGTCCTCTATGTGGCTCATGGTTAGCATGGCTGATTTTTTAGGTTAATTCTTAGGTCATAACACCACTCAGCAATATCTAAGCTATCCATGCTATCAGGATCACTGACAGACCACCACCCCATATGTCTTCTTTTTCAGTGTTTTCCTGCAGGTTCTTCTACTAGCTGGAGTTTAGTTCATGTCTGTATCCTTCCTTTCAAAGCTCAGGGCTCCGAGATTATCTTCTGTATCTGTGTTAACTCATTCCCCTTTTCTTTGTTGAAGAGGTTCTCTGTAGTTTAGCTTCTTATTCCACCATCTTACTGGAACCTACCATATTAATCCATTTTATAAAAATAAAAAATGGTAACTTATCATTGTCCTTCGTGATTTATCAGCCATCAGTTGTAGATGATTCAAAGCTTTTACATGGAAATGAAACAAACAATATTGATTGAAAACAAAGAGAGAAAAGTACTATTTTAAAAACAGAAATTAAGGAATTTATTGACAGACATTCAAAATAAAACATAATTTCAAAATGTTCTTACTATGGGTAAAGAGTGAGGTTTAATCCCAACTGAAAGTACATAAAGTGGGTAATATTCACTATTTCCATATAGTAAGTGAAGAGCTTGAAGCTTAGAGACATGAAAAAATAAACCAAAAATAATCCCATTACTATTAGGTAGATTATGACTTACACAGGCCCAGTAAAAGAGAAGAGAATAGAGACTTTCCAAGGCTGTAAATCTTTATGGAAGCAGACTGGCCCATCTTTCTCTGAAAGTGTAGCTGGCGGGTTCAAACTACAGAACTTTTGCTTAGCAACTGAGTGCTTAACCAGTGCACCACAAGGGTTCCAATGTCAAATGTTGTTGTTGTTGTTGTTGTTGTTCTGTGCTGTCGAGTCGGACCCAACTCATAACAACCTCTCCTTACGTTTCCGAGGAGGTAGTTCTATGGAAGTAGATTGCCCCATCTTTCTTCTGAGGAGTGGCTGGTGGGTTTGAACCACCAACCTTCTGGTTAGCAGTTAAGTGCCTCAGGCACTATGTTACCAGAGCTCCCCGAATGTCAAAGAGCAATTGTTAAATTTATTCCTAAGTAAGTTGGTTCTAAAGATTAATCTTTACTTCAGACTTACAAGTATAACCACATGTAACCCAGAGGAAGAAACATAGTATTTGATAATTTTGAATTATAATGGCTTATGATGGATCACTAATTGTAGTGGAACAAGTGGAAGCATTAGCTCCTGCCTTAATACAACATGCTCACATTGGTTAAGAGTCCTTGAATGGTTCAGTCAGTTAAGTTATTGAGTATCAACCAAAAAGTTAATAGTTCAAACTGTCAGAGGCTCCTTGAAAGAAAGATAGGGTGATCTGATTCCAAAAGGCCACAGCCTTTAAAACCCTGTGAAATGCACATGTGCTCTGTAGGCATTGTGTTGTCATGATTTGGAATCTACTCGATGGCTATTGCTTCAGGTTGGTAAAAATATTCAATAAGAAAAGTAACCTGTACTATGTTGTTGTTATTGTTTTTGTTGTTGTTATGAGCCATCCAGTTGGACCCGACTCATAGTAACCCCTCCTTGGGTTTCCGAGGCAGTATCACTACAGAAGTAGATTGTCCAATCTTCCTTCCGAGGAGTGGATGGTGGGTTTGAAGTCAAGTTTGCAGTCAAGTGCCTTAGGCACTATACTACCAGAGCTCCTGTACTATAGAGAATGTATTTGTCTTGGAAGTCAAGGCTATGCATATATTTCTCAGCACCTTTTCCTAGAGAAAGGGCTGAAAAAGAAAATAGTTGGTGACTTAAGGAGAATTTTCAATCTTATAGTGAGTACAGATTTTCTTTTTCCAATAGAAAAAAATTTAGAGATATTGGTGAAAAATGAAACTGAGTAAACTCATCCTCTTCCTAAATTTATTACTTGTCCCAATACATTCTCCTTTTTTGTTTTCCAGAGTACTACTTAAGTGATAAATTACAGGATTTAGTGACTCTGAAGGAACTATTAACTGATTTTGCCCAGTTAGTACCATAAAATTCTTACTAGTAGTAAGATAATCTGTCTCATTACCTAAGTAATATAAATATAACTTCACTAATTATTGGCAATCAAATAAAATAGTCTGCCATATTTATTGGTTAATTATAGATTAAATTTTAAAAATTGCAATTGTAAAGACTTTCCACATTTATCATTAAATTAATTCCATAATATAAGATATTTATAGTTATATAGATAAATATAGGGGGATTAAATTACATAATATAACCTGAATTTATTTCTAAACTATAAAAGGATCCTTTTGTAGTTCCAAATATTGGAGATGTGATGAAGTCATTCTGATAGATTTATTTGATAATTAGTCTACAAGGCTATATAAAGGCATATGAATAATGACTTGGATAATTAATGTCCTTTCTTCTTCAGGAAATAAAATATAGTATTAATATGTGTATGTCTATTTAAGTCATTTTCCACTAGAATAATCAGTAGATAGAATAATCCCAGATGATATATATAGAAAATATGAGCATATATGTATAAAATTATGAATAATGACACCTACCTTAAAAAAGAGTATTTTAAAATGAATTTAAATTGAAGTTACTTTCTATAACTATTAAAATATATCCAGACTACTCTGGTCATATCTCAAATTGTTTGGTACTGTGATGCTGGATCTACTAACACTTTCATCTTGCAGATTTCTTCCAGGAAAAAATTATGTTGATGTGAAATAGAGTCTTTTTGCTGATAAATAACCATTCTACTTTTCCTTCATCCATTTGTATTTCCAGTATATTCATTAATTACTCACAATCTTCTCCCATTCTCCTTAATTTATCTATCCAGCCCTCTTTATTGCCATGCCCTCAGATGACCTCATCTTGTGGCAATTCAGTGTAAACTATTTCTAATTATGGACACTTTCTACAATATTATGTACATGTGTATTCATTCTTACTCTTTTCTCCTCAGTCTCAGAAGTTGTGCTGGATCCTCTTTCTGTTTAAGATAACTAACAATTATTCCTACACTGGGGAGCTCTGGTGACATAGTACCTAAGGCATTTGACTTCTAACCAGAAGGCTGGCGGTTCAAACCCAACAGCCACTCCTGGGAAAGAAGGTTGGCAATCCACTTCTGTAGTGATACTGATCCAGAAAGCCAAGGAGGGGTTGCTATGAGTCAGATCTAATTCTACGGCAGTGAATTTGGTTTAGAGTTATGCTCTTATCTTTCTACCACTACCAGAAACTTGGCGTATATAATTATTATTTCTCTTTCTTGTGTCTTTAACTTTTCCATATTTGCTAATTTCTTTCCATTATCTTATGAACATACATGTATATGTTCCACTCTATATATTTTCCCATAGTCCTGTGCTTCTATCTCATTGCTGTTTCTATTCTTTTATATTTTTAGTTAAATTTCCTTCTACAGTAATTTGCAAACACTTTACATTCTCTTCTCATCGTTCATTTCAAACTTTCCCTGTCATTTGCAACTAAAATTTATTTCACAAAGATTACCAATGACTTCTATATGACTCCTCTCCTAACATTTCCCTATTTGACATCTTCTACGTTTATCAGTGTTGAAAGTCCTCATTATCGAACCTTACTTCCAAAGCTTAAGTGAAATAGTCTTTCTTTTTTCTTTTTTCCTTTTCGTATATTCATCGCTTTCATCTCTGTTCTTTTTCTGATTTCTTTTTTTTTTTTTACTCCATATACTTTTAATCTATTTACCTTTTCTCATTTCTATTCATAGCCTATAATTACTCATATTCTGTAATTTTGATGTGTATAATATCATTTATGATGATGGTCATGTATATGTGTTGCTACCAAAACAACTATACACTTGACTTCTCCATTGTGGCAGATACTGTTTCACTGAAAATCAGTGATAAAGCAAGTTTGCACATTAACATTATTATTGCTTAATATTGTTCTGAAACTTGAGGCACTTTCAATAATGTATCTCTTGTTGTTGTTAGGTGTCATCAAGTCATTTCCAACTCCCCCCTATAATAGTGACCCCATGCACAGCAGAACGAAACACTGACTGATCCTGCACCAGCTCCATGATCCCTGCTATACTCGAGCCCAATCCATGTCACTGAAAGCCTCCCCCATTTGTTGACCCTCCACCCTAACAAGCATGACATTCTTCTCCAGGGAATGGTAGCTTCTGACAACATGACCAAAATAGGTGAGAAGAAGTCTGGCCATTCTCACTTTCAAGGAGAATTTCGGGTGCACCTCCTCCAGGACAGATATGTTAGTTCTTTTAGCAGTCCACGGTACTTTCAGCATACTTCGCCAGCACCACAACTCAAAAGCATCAACTCTTCTTCAGTCTTCTTTATTCATTGTCCTGCTCTCATATGCATACAAAGCGATTGGAAATATCATGGCTCTGTCAGGCGCACCTTAGTCCTCAAGGAGACATCCTTGCTCCTCAGCACTTGAAACAGTTCCTTTGTGGTTGACCTTCCCAATGCTGCACGTCATCTAATGCCCTGACTGCTGATTCCATTGGCATCAATTGTAGAACCAAGCAATGTGAATTCTCTGACAACCTCAATCTTCTCTGCATTTATAGTGATGATGCTCATTGGTCCCATTGTGAGGATTTTTATTTTCTTTATATTGAGACATAATCCATACTGCAGACTGTATTATTCTTCAAACTTCATCAGTAAGGGCCTCAAGTCATCCTCACTTTCAGCAAGCAAAGTTGTATCGTCTGCATATCAGGTTGTTAATGATTCTTCCTCCAATCCTGATGCCATGTAATAAAATGTTTAGGTTATATATATATATATATTACCACTCCTCAGAGGGAAGGTTGGGCAACTGCTTCCGTAGTGATACTGCCTTGGCAACCCAAGGAGGGGTTGCCATGAGTCGGGGCCGACTCCATGGCACACAACAACAATATGTATTAGAATGTTACTTACATATTACAAGTAATATATATTACATGTTTTGTTGTTGTTGTGTTGTTAAGTGCCATTGAGTCATTTCCGACTCCTAGCGACCCCATGCACAGCAGAACGAAACACTGCCTGATCCTGCGCCAGCCCCACAATCCCTGCTATACTTGAGCCCATCATCGCAGCCACCGTGTCAATCCATCTCGTTGAAGGCCTCCCCCTCTTTCACCGACCCTCCACCCTACAAACCATGACATCCTTCTCCAGGGAATGGTCCCTTCTTACAACCTGACCAAAATAGGTGAGATGAAGTCTGGCCATTCTTGCTTCCAAGGAGCATTCTGGCTGCACTTCCTCCAGGACAGATCTGTTAGTTCTTTTAGCAGTCCACGATACTTTCAGCATTCTTCACCAGCACCACGACTCAAAAGCATCAACTCTTCTTCGGTCTTCCTTATTCATTGTCCTTCTCTCACACGCATACGAGGTGATTGGAAATACCATGGCTTGTGTCAGGCGCACCTTAGTCTACATGTTTTAAAAATATTAAATTATTTAGCTGGAAATGAAAAGTAAAGCAACCCAAATAAATTGAATTAATAAGGAAATCAATGGAAACAATGACAACATTAATATTTCACCATATTTTCCTTTAAACAATTATAGTTTTATAAGTATTTAATGTAAAAATTCATTCATTATAAAATATGTATATAAAAACCAAAACCAAGCTCACTGCTGGGGAGTCAGATTGGACTCATAGGGACCCCACTTTGGGTTTCCAAGGTGATATCATTATAGAAGTAGATTGCCCAACCTTCTTTCCAAGGAGTGGCTGGTGGATTTGAACTGCCAGCCTTCTGGTTAGCAGTCAAATGCCTTAGGCACTACACCATATAATGCTGATAAAATCCATAGTAAAACAGAATGAAAGAAACAAAAAATACTTTATATAGGATTTAATACATAATTTTTAATCACTCTTTAAAAACATTCATGCTAAACTGAATAATGGGGTTTCTAAAAATTCTCATTGCAGAATAAGAGAAGCAAATACACCATGGGTATTAAACAAAAAATAAAATGTAAAAATTCAAATTAAGAATAGGAAAATACAGCTTTTGAGTTATTTGCTAAATTGTAAAATAATTGATAACCCTACCTGGCTGATAATGTATTGTACATATTGTTGTTGGGTGCCATTGATTCTGACTGTTAACAATGTTATAGCCCAGAGTTGTCTGTAATTTTAATGGAAGCAGACAACCATATCCTTCTCCTGCATAGCTGTGGTTTGAACCACAGACATTTTTGTTGGTAGTCAAGCGCTTAATCATTTAACCACATGGGCTCCTTTTATTAGCATCTCATTGCCTTGGAGTCAGATCCAACTCATAGCGACCCCTCCTTGGGTTTCCAAAGCAGTATCTTTAAGGAAGTAATTGCCCAATCTTCCTTCTAAGAACAATCGGGTTTATTTCTTTATCAAGCACCTAGATGATTTTCACAGAAAAAACAAATGGGGAGGATAATGAGAACATTAGGTTAATCTTCTCAGCTCACTAAATCACTGTTGTTTAAAAACTATAATAACATAATTACACTTACCAGTTTGTTTTTTTTTTTTTTTTTTTAAGCCAGTTTTAGGTGAATTAAATGGGATGCCCTTCCTGTTTCTCAAATCTTATAAACATGCCTTTTAGACATAAGGGGAATATTACAATAATATTAATTTTTGGGTTGACTGATTAATAGTACTGGTAACACATAAACAAAATTTTGTGCATAGAATAAGTACGGAACTCAATATTAAGGGGAAAAAAACACACACAAAAAAGACTGCTGTGGAGTTGGATCTGACTCATTGTGATTCCTCCTTGGGTTTCTGAGGTGGTATCTCTACAAAAATAGATTGCCCACTCTTCCTTCTGAGGAGTGTCTTATGTGTAGGAACCTTCAGCCTCCTGGTTAACAGTAAAATGCCTTACATACTGTGCCGCCAGAGCTCCTGTTATTAGGAAAGGCAGAAGGTATTTCCTACCTTGGGAATAAAGTTTCATTCATTGTATTAAGATATATTGTATGGATTTTAGCAATATTCTATAGTGTCATATTGTGTTTATTCATTATAAAATTTAAAATAGTAGACTTTTTAACTGTAATCTTTCTCAAACCTAGGCATATTTAATGCATTAAAACCTGAGGGGATAAAATGATCTGTCAAATTATCCATGTCATTACAATTAGCAATTAAATAAAAGAGGAGAAAACTGAATATCCTACATAATACTGAATAAAAGAGTTGTAGAAGTAACATTATCCTATTTCAAGGCTTATTATAAAGCTACTTATAAAATTGTATTGATCAAGACAGTTTGGTATTAGCAAAGACAGTGCAATGCAATGCATGGCTGTGGAGTTGAATATGACTCATAGTGACCCCTCCTTAGGTTTCTGAGGTAATATCACTACATAAGTAGATTGCCCAACCTTCTGAGGAGTGGCTGGTGGGTTTGAACCTTCACGCTTCTGGTTAGCAGTCAAATGCCTTAGGCACTACGCCACCAGAGCTCCCTGGTATTGGCTAAGGAGTAGAAAGTTGATCAGCTGATTTTTGACAAACACACAAAGACAATTTAAATCTAAAAAGATACTTTCTTCAGCAAATGGTGTTGCAAAAAGTAGACATACACATGACAAAGAAAAGAATTTACACACAGAGTGTACATCTTTCATAAAAATTAACTAAAAATGTATGCTAGATTTAAATGTAAGTAAAAAAATTAAACAATTTCCAGAAGACAGCATAGTAGAAAATTTAATTGATCTTGACTTTGCAAGTGGCATTTTACATATAACACCAACACATGATCCATGAAAGAAACACTTGATAAATTGGACTTTTTAAAATTAAAACTATACTGTTAAAAGAATTGAAACATAAGGTACAGACTAGAAGAATGTTTATAAAACTTATCTCTGAATTAAATCCAAAATATAGAAAGAACTCTTAAAAGATAACAAGAAAGAATAAAAAAAGCTCAACTGAAATGTGGACAAAATATCTGAACAGACAATTTACCAAATATATGCAGATGGCATATATCACCATCATGTACCATTGTTGTTGTGTACGATTGAGTTGATTCTGACTCATAGCTACCTTATAGCACAGGATAGAACTGCCCCATAGGGTTTCCAATGCTGTAATCTTTATGGAAGTATACTGTCACATCTTTATCCCATAGCTTGACTGGTGAGTTTGAACTGCTGATCTTTTACAGCTAAGTAGCTAATCACTGCACCACTAGGACTTCTTACATCATTAAAAAACTGAAAAAGAAAAAAAAAAAAAAATTCACTGCCATGGAGTTGTTTCTGACCCATAGTGACACCTCCTTGGGTTTCTGAGGTGGTATCTCTGGAAATAGATTGCCCCATCTTCCTTCTGAGGAGTGGCTGGTGAGTTTGAACCACCAGCCTTCTGGTTAGCAGTCAAGTGCCTTAGGCACTACGCTACAGAGCTCCATTTTCATAGCAAAACTAAACACAGGCTTACCATAAGATCCAGTACTTGTGTTCCAGGATATTTACCCAAGCCAATTAAAATATTTTGTCCAAATAAAATCTTGCATACAAATGTTTATATCAGCTTAATTTATAATTGCCAAAAATTGGAAATAATTGCAATGTCCTATGATATGTATGTTATATCCATACAATGCATTATTAAGTGACAAAGAGAGGTAAGCTATCAAGTTCCAAAAAGATATGGAGACACCTTAAATTCACACTGCTAAGTGAAAAAAAAAAAAACAGTCTGAAAAAGCTACATACAACATGACTATAATTACATGCCTTTCTGGAGAAGGCAACATATAGAGAAAGATTCATGATTGCCACCAGTTCAGAGAGAGGTGAAGCAGGATGAATAGATGGAGTGTGAGATGTTTTAGAGAAGTAAAGCTACTCTATAGGATACTATAATGGTGAGCACAGGATATTGTGCATCTGTCAAAACCATGTTTGGACACCATAAAGAGTGAATCCTATGTTAACTTGAATTTAAAATGATGCATTGATTGGTTGCATCAATTGTAAGACAATTGATTGGTTCATCAATTGTAAGACATGTACCACATGAATGCAAGATTTTAGTAAAAGGAGAAACAGTATGCAGGCGGTAAAGAGGTATATGGAAACATTCGGTACTTATTGTACAATTTTTCTACAATTCTAAAATTTCTCTAAAAAATTAAATCTATTAAAATAATAGAAAAGAGCAATTCCTAAGCTCAGAGACTTTCTTTCTATTCATTTTCTAATGCTGTGAAAAAAAAAAATGATGGCTAAGTTAACAGCTTCAAACAATATCAACTTATTATTTTACAGTTTTTAGGCTTATGAATTCTCTGCTTAGGTTTTCAAAGAGTTAAAATCAGCATGTCTGCACAAGTATTTCCCTCAGGCTCTGAGGAATATCTGCATATAAGTTGATTCATGCTGCATATAAAATTCAAGTCCTGGTCTAGTCTCTGTTTTATTGACACTTGACATTCTTCATGGTCAAGTAAGCAACCACACATCAGATCTTCCTCTGCCATCAACCTCTGACTTTTCCAGATGTTTTCCTCTTTTCCTTTTAAGGACTTATGTCCTTATGGACCCAAGTGGATAAACTAGGATACCATTCTTATCTTAAGACCATTTATTTAGTAAATATATATATATATATATATATATATATATTTTGTGGAAGATTCCAGGATGAAAACTCTTGTGGGGTATATATTTGTTTACTCAAGTCTATAAAACTAGGTCCATATAAACAGGTCAAGATAAGTTTAAAAAAAAGAAAGAATGAGAGGGAGAAACAAGGTGTGAAGAAAAAAATATATTAGTATAGATAGTAAATGGAGTTAAGTCTTTAGACATAAATATTCATATTCTCAAAATGGAAGTTGATGTTAGGTAACAAAGAACAAAATAATTCCATGAGGAAAAAAAACAAAACAAAACATTATTAGGATTGTGTTCCAGAAGATGACATACTAAGGACAGCTGAGAGCCAAGATTGTAACAAAGATCTGAGTAAAATCATTATCTGTTGATGCACTATAATTAGTTATGATATATTCTCATTATCACAATGTAGCAGTTGTGTTTAGGTGCCATTGAAATGGCTTTAATTCACAGTGACCCTATGCACAACACAATGAAACACTGCCTGGTCCTTTGCTATCCTCATTATCATTGCTATGTAGACAATTGTTGCAGTCACTGTGTCAATCTATCTCACTGAGAATCTTCTTCTTTTTCACCCACCCTCTACTGTACCAAGCAAGAAGTACTTTTTTAGGAACTGGTCCTGATAACATTTCCAAAGTATGGGTGGCAAAGTCTCACCATTCTTGTCTGTGAGGAGAATTCTGTCTGTACTTCTTCCATGACAGATTTATTTGTTCTTCTAGCAATGCATGGTATATATGATATTCTTCATCAACGCCATAATTCAAGGCCAATGATTCTTCTTTGGACATCTTTATTCATTGTATTGGTTGCACATGCATATGAAATGATAAAAAAATGACATGGCTTGAATCAGGTGCACCTTGATCTTCAAAGTGATATCTCTGCTTCTTAACACTTTAAAGATATCTGTCACAGTACATTTGCCCAATGCAATATGTCATTTTGTTCCATGGGCATTGCTTGTAGATCCAACTAAAATGAAATCCATGACAATCTTACATATGGAAAGTTGTAGCCTTTGCTATTCATCAATAAGTGCTTTAATTCTTCTTCACGTTCAGCAAGTATGGTTGTGTCATCTGCATATTGCAAGTTGTTAATCTTTCTCCAAGCTCAATGCCGTGTTCTTCTCCACATGATCCAGCTTCTTGAATTAGTTGCTCAGCATATAGACTGAATAATTGTAGTGAAAGGAACAACCCTAATGCACGCTTTCCCTTATTTTAAACCACACAATATCCCCTTGTTCTGTTCAAATGACTGCCTCATGGTTTATGTACAGGTTTCTCAGGGCTCAATTAAGTGTTCTAGAATTCCTATTCTTTTTAAGGTTATTCATAATTTGTTATGATTCATACAGTCAAATGCTTTTGCATAGTCAATAAAACACAAGTAAACATCTTCCTGGTATTCTCTGCTTTCAGCCAAGATCCATCTGATATCAGCAATGTCATCCATAGTTCCACATTCTCTTCTGAATCTGGCTTGAAATCTTGGCAATTCCCTGGAGATGCACTGCTGCAACTATTTTTGAATTATCTTCAGCATAATTTTATATGCAGGTTATACTAATAATATTGTTAGATAATTTTTGTATTCTATCAGTTCATCTTTCTTTGCAGTGATTATGAATATGGATCTTTTCCAGTAGGTTTATTAGGTAACAATCTTTCAAATTTCTTGGCATGGATGAGTGAGCACTTCCAGTGCTGCATCCATATGTTGAAACATTTCAATTGGTAGTCTATTAATTCCTGCCCTTGTTTTTCACCAATGCCTTCAGTACCTTTGGCTTTTAAACATAGGCTACCTCCTGAAATTTGTGAACATTGACTGTGCATCATGGAATACTACCTGTAAATTGATAGATATCACACTGGTGGACTGGTGATCTAAAGAGCCGGTAAAGAAAAGAGAAAATCCGAAAGTCTGAAAGAAGTACACAGAAAGGAAAAGACAAAAAGAGAGAATGAAATAAAATAAATTGTTTAAATGTGCCTGTAGATAAAAATTTAAAACACATGACTAAACCTATTATTATGGAATCAATCCAAAAAATAAACAAATGGAAGATAAATCTGCCTCCGGATGAATTTGGTGTTTTATAATGATAATATTATGATATTAAAGCAGGCATCTTAGAGGTGCTTCAAAGCAGGCATCTTAGAGGTGCTTCCAAGAGCTAAAAAGGGATCCAAATTGTGTCAAAATTAAACAAATAATTATAAAGTAAATGTGGTGAAGTAATGGGATGACAGAAGATCATGAAAGATCCAATTAGAAAATATAATGACATGTAAAATAAATTATGTAGGACAAATTCTTAGTAGGAAACAGATAAACTAATCATTTTGGCAAACTGGAAGATGATATTAAAGTAAAATCACACATTATAAACTACTGGAAGATGTTTAGGACCCCCAGGGTGACACAAATTATTAAGTGCTCAATTACTAGCTGAAAGGTTAGTGGATTGAACCCAACCAGAAGTTCCTTGGAAAACAAGCTGAGAGATCTACTTTGGAAATGTTACAGCCTTGAAAACCCTATGGAACAGTTTTACTCTGGAAACATGAGGTCAGCATGATTCCAAATCTATTCCACAGCAACTAACAAATAAAACTGAACATATCTGAAAATAGGGAAACAGAAAAGATGGGATACACAAATAATCCAATAAGAGCAATGATGAATAAATCAAGGAAACTCAACATTAATTTAATTGAAATAAAAGAAAGAGAGGAAGAGAAAGAAGGTGAAATGAAGAGAAGAGAAAATTGATGGAACAAATTATCAAGTTGAAAATACACTCTGAGTACAAATTGGAAGTGAAAAGTAAATCACATTTAGGCATAAATGTTAATTGTGCAGAGTATCAATATAAAATGGGGGAAAACAAGTAAAAACTAAATGACAAGTAGAAATTAACTTCCAATTCTTTAAGTATAAGCTGTGCATAGTGACATATTTCCAAGGGAACAATATGGAAAGGGAGAAAAGTTTAAAAAAAAAAAAAAAAGTAAAGTTACCATGCAGAAATTTAACATATACTACCTCAGCCAAGTGATCCAATTTACATCAACAGTAATAAGTCATGCTGATAGCATAAACTCTAGATATAATGTGATGAAAATGGCACTTTACATACACGGTATTCCTCTTTAAAACTCTGCCAGGCTTATTGGTAACTTGGGTCACCTAAGTACAAACGGGTGCACGCAGCACCACTGAACCTCAAGCGGAGAGCTCACTGGTGCTCCAGAAAGGTGAGCTCGCTCCCCCTCAGCAGGTCACTGAGTGGGCTTGGGTCAGCCTGGGAGACATTGTGCTTAACTTTGTCACTGATATCAGGACCACAGTTTACTAGCAGATACTCCTCCGACTCCAGCACAGCTGAAATCGTGTGCATCATTGGTGTCACAGGTTGGTGGTATCACAGACAAACTCCCAAGCCATTAGCGGTCTGGGGTGATTGCACCAGCACTGCGGGCAGACAGATCAGGGAGAGAGAGGAAGCCACAGCTGAGTGCAGTCCTGCAAATTTGTCATGGATCGGCATTTTGGCACCAAGGGGCCTCGGAAGCAGGGTCTTTGAGTGTGCCTGAGCGTGGCAGAAAGTGGCGACTTCCTAACAACAGGAATCTTTCCTGAGATTGAATCATGGTCTTGTAAATAATTACATCATCAATAACAGCCTGCACAAAGCCCTAGAAACTAACCCTAGCAACACCAAGTTTTCCTTCTTCTGCTCCCACCTTCTCTACCAACAATATCACTCATTCAATAGAAAAAAACATATTCAGCCAATTACCATAAAACCTCCTGCTTTGAAATCTAAACCCTCTTTACCACAAACAGAAACACATATCCACATTCCACACAGTGTTTCCACCATCACAAAGAAAACAGCAGAGCGACCCAACATATCTGAATCAATAATAAAATAAAATACACCAGCTTCACCTTTTCAAAGTATTAAACCATAAACCAAGACAAAACAAATCAACACATAACCAGCAGTTAGAGACAACCTAAAGAGACAGCACTCTACCAGATTCCAGGGGCTTAAGAGGTTCTGCTTTCCAGTAACCTCAAGGACTCCCCAGACCGGCTTGACTGGAAAAGTGTGACATTCCTCTTGTTACTTTTATATCCCACACCCGCTTGGTGAATGGAGGTGCAGCCACCCCCTACTCCCACCCACCTTCTGGGCCCACAGGAACTCTATCCTAGTCAGTGTGCTCGGATGAAGCCTGGGTTCCCTGCCCTGTCCTCAGCCCATTTTTTTTTCTTCCTTTTCTGTTTCTTTTTTCTGGTATTTAGTTTGCTTGTATTTATTTTAAAACTATTATTACTAATAATCTTTTTTTTTTTTTCTTTTTAACTATTCTTCCCCTGCCAGGTCCTAGTTTACACGATTCTTTTATTCTCTTTTCCCAGTGTCTGGTTAATTTTTTTTTTTTTCTTTTTTACTATTCTTTCCCTGCCAGGTCCTAGTTTACATGATTCTTTTTTTCTCTTTTCCCAGTTTCTGGTTAATTTTTTTTTCCTTTTTTCTTTTTTTTTCCTTGTTGTTAACCCTGTTTCTTGGTTTTTTTTTTTTTGCATTTTTCCTATGTTTTTTTTCTTTCGTTATTCTCCTTCTCTACCTTTTTCTCTTAGTGCCCTATCCCACATATTGCAGGTTTTCTTCTTCTTTTCTGCCATTTTTCCACTGTTCTTCTGTGATTACATGGTATATTTTTGTCCATGTGCTTTTAGTTTTTTGATGGTTATTAAGTTGCAATTTTTTTCTGAGGGGAAATGGCAACAGTCCCCATAAGATACATGTACACCCACACCTTCTGCAACTACACTTACTGAGCAAGAGCCAGCACCTTCTTCTCCAGCAATGGGCCAATGATAAAAAACCACCAAGAAGAACCTGAATCACCCTTGGCTGCTCTTCACAAACAGTTAACAGAGATCTAAATACAACAACACCACGATTCCTCAGAGACAACAGACCATCACGTCCACACAAAGAAGCAGGATAAAGTGGATGAAACAAGGGAACAGGATACAGACCCAGAACATATCTCTGAGGAAGAAGCAGCACTGGAACTCTCTGATAAGGAAATCAAAAGAATTATCTTTAGGAATCTTCAAAGGATTGAGAGACAGAACAAAGAAAACACAGAAAAAACCTTAGAAGAATTTTGGAAGAAAACACAAGAACAAAATGACAAAATAAATGAAAAATTTGAAATGATTCTAAAACTATGTATAGAAATCCAGAAAATTAATACTAAATTGTCAGAAATAGATAACACATTGGAAGGGCAAAGGAGAAGAATTGATGTGATGGAAGACAGAATTAATGAGATTGAAGACAAATGCCTGAATACTTCTTCAGAAAAGGATCAATCAGAAACAAAATCAAAACAAAATGAAGAAAGCCTAAGGTTTGTGTGGGACACCATCAAAAGGAATAACTTACATGTCATTGGAATTCGAGAACAGGAAGAGAAAAATAAAATCACTGAGAAAATTGTCCAAGATTTGCTGGAGCAAAACTTCCCTGATATTATGAAAGGGGAGAACATACCCATTCAGGATGTCCAATGAACCCCCAACAGGATAGACCCCAACAGAAAATCACTGAGAAATATCATCATCAAACTCACCAAAACCAAGGACAAAGAAAGAATCTTGAAAGCAACATGGGGAAAACAAAAAGTTACCTACAAAGGAGAGCCAGTAAGAATGAACTCTGATTTCTCAGCAGAGACCATGCAACTGAGAAGACAATGGGAAGGTATATATAAAACCCTGAAAGAGAAAAATTTTCAACCAAGAATTATATACCCTGAAAAATTGTCCCTCAAATATGATGGTGAAATTAGGAGATTTCCAGATAAGCAGAAACTATGGGAATTTGTTAAAACCAGAACAACTTTATAAGAGATGCTAAAGGGAGTTCTTTGAACAGAGAACCAAAAATAGCAAAGAACAACTGACCACTAATACACAAGATAACATAACCCCTAAATCACACCTATGGACATATCCAAAGCAAAATGAGCTTACAAGATTGTAAACAGGGAACCAGAGACATCAATTGGCAAGTGAGGACAACTACAAAAAAAAAGGAAGGAAAAGACTGTGTAGTTACAGAATTTCAAAATGGTATGGAAGTTAAGAGAGTTGAAAGATAGAATGGACTGTTCTAAACTTTGGGAGAAAATTATAAATCATAGGGTAACCTCAAAGATAAATGATAAACCTTCACATTACAAGAAAAAAGAGGACAAGCACAACTATTCAGCAAATACTAAAACAAAATCAACAAAGGAAATGACAACACGATTCATAAACATAATGAGCTCAGCACAGAAAATAATATGGAGCAAAGAAACTAGGGATACCATGAAAAAATACATACCAAAATGACAGCAACCAATTCATATTTGTCAATAATCACACGGAATGTTAATGGATTAAATGCACCACTCAAGAGACAGAGAGATGCAGATTGGATAAGAATACAAAACCCATCAATATACTGCCTACAAGAGACACACCTTAGAGATAAAGACAAAAATAGATTAAAAATCAAAGGTTGTAAAAAGATATATCAAGCAAATGGCAATTGTAAGAGAGCAGGAGTGGCAATATTAATTTCTGATCAAATTAACTTTAAGGCAAAAACCACCATATGATACAAGGAACGGACATTATATAATGATTAAAGGATCAATTGAACATGAAGATATAAACAAAATAATATCTATGGTCCCAATGAAAGAGCTCCAAAATACATAATCCCTGTCTGGTTTCAGCTTGCAAGGAGGATGAGTTAAGTCTCCCTCCATTGAGAACAATATTGGCTATTTGTTTTGCATATATCCCCTTTATTATTATGAGGGGAAAAAAAAAAAAAAAAGCTGCTGTAGAGTCGGACCCAACTCATAGACACCCCTCCTTTGGTATTGGAGGTGATATCACTATGGAAGTAGATTGCCCAACCTTCCTTCAGAGGAGGGGCTTGTGGCTTTGAACCAATAGACTTCTGGTTAGCAGTCAAATAAATTGTCCTTATATTCCTATTTTGCTGAGAGTTTTTATCGGGAAAGGGTGTTGGATTTTATCAAATACCTTTTCTACATCTATTGATATGATTATGTAATTTTTTCCATTATTTTATTTATGTGACGGATTCTGTTGATTGTTTTCCTAATGTTGAACATCCTCGCATACCTGGTATGTATCCCACTTGGTCTTGATGTATTATTTTTTTGATATGCTGCTGTAGTCTATTGGCTAGGATTTGCTGAAGATTTTTACATCTATATTCATGAGGGATGTTATCTGTAGTTTTCCTTTTTAGTGATGTCTTTGCCTGGCTTTGATATCAGGGTGATGCTTGTTTTATGAAAAGAATTAGGGCAGATCCCATTCTTTTGTATGTTCTGGAATAGTTTGACTAGAATTGGTGTCAGCTCTTCTCTGAACATTTAGTAGAATTGTCTAGTGAAACCATTTGGGCCAGGCCTTTTTTTCATTGGTAATTTTTTTAAGACCTGTTCTATTTCTTTTTTTGTTATTTTATGTTCAAATTTTCTACCTCAGTCTGTGTTAATTTAAGTTAGTAGTGTGTTTCTGGATCTGTCCATTTCTTCTAAGTTTTCAAATTTATTGAGTGCACTTCTTCACAGTATCCTGATATTATTCTTTTTATTATTGTTGGTTCTGTTGAGACATCACCCTTTTCATTTCTTATTCAAATGAATGCAAATTTTATTTACATCTTCTTCTTGGTTTCCTTTGTTAAGTTTGGCATTGGTTTGTTGATTTATTAATCTTTTCAAAGAACCAACTTCTAATCTTGTTCATTCTTTCTACTGTCTTTCTACTTTCTGTTGTATGTGATTCTGCTTGAATCTTTTACTATTTCTTTTCTTCTGATTATAGGCTTTTTTGCTACACTTTTTGTAATTGTTGGAGATATTGGGTTAAGTTGTTGATTTTGGCTCTTTCTTCTTTTTAGATGTGTGCTTCTATTGCTATACATTGCCCTCTGATCACTACTTTTAATGAATCCCAAAGATTTTGGTATGTTGTGTTTTCATTCTTATTTGATTCCAGGATTTTTTATTTCAAGTTTATTGTGATTTGTGTAAAAGTTTACAGAGCAAACTCATCTTCCATAGAGCAGTTCGCATACACTTTGTCTCATGACATTGACTGCAATCTCCCACAATGCAACAGCTCTCCTCCCACTTCCTCCCCATAGTTACTTACCTTTTCCTTGTGTCCTTCCCTCCCATGTGCTCCTGACCAATGAGCTGTGTCCCTGTGCATACACAGCCCTTCTATTCTCCCATGATTGTTCTCTCCAAGGAGTGCATCCACCTAATGTAAATGTTCAGCTCATGTGTCTGTGTTTTGTTTGGTTGGAAGCCATAGGAATGTGTTCAATCCCATACCTGAAGGACAGATAGGGTCCATAGTCTCAGGGGTTCCACTAGGCTCTATAAGACCAACAAATCTGCAATTCTAGGTTTTTTTTTTTTTTTTTTTTTAAGTTCATTTTTTATTTCTTCTATTATACAGTCATTTTTAAGGAAGGTCTTATTCAGTTTTCATGTAATTGTGCTTTTCCTGATGGTATTACTGGTATTGATTTCTAATTTTAGAGTACTGTGATCTGAAAAGATGTTTTGCAATATTTTATCTATTTATCTATCTATTTATTTATTTATTGAGGCTTGCTTTATGACCTAACATATGGTCTGTTCTCAAGAATGTTCCATGTGTGTTGGAAAAGAATATACATTTTGATGTTAGGTAGAGTACTCTGTAGAGGTCTAGAAAGTGAAGTTGGTTGATTATACGCTTTAGTTCTTTTGTATCCTTATTGAGTTTCTTACAAGTTGTTCTAATTCTTATTAAAAGCAGTGTATTAAAGTTTCCTACTATTAGTGCAGATTCATTTATTTGTCTTTTCAAATCTGTTAAAGTGTGATTTATGTATTTTGGGCATCTTTCCATGGGTACATAGATATTTATTAGTTTATTTTCACTTTTTCAATTAATCCTTTAATTATTGTGGGAGCTCTGGTGGTGTAGTACCTAAAGCATTTGACTTCTAACCAGAAGGCTGCTGTTCAAATCCACCAGCCACTCCTGTGGAGGAAACTTCGGCAATCTACTTCCATAGTGATACTGACTCAAAAATCCAAGGAGAGGTTGCTGTGAGTTGGATCTGATTCAATGGTAGTGAGTTTGGTTTTGGTTTATGGTCCTTTCTTATATCTTATTTTTGTTTTTGTCTTAAAGTCTATTTTATCAGAGATTAACATTGTCACACCTGCTCTTTTATTGGTTGCTATTTGCTTGGTATATCTTTTTCCAACATTTGTTTTTTAATCTAGTTTGATCTTTGAGTCTAAGGTGGGTCTCTTGTAGATAGCATATTGATGGGTTATGCTTTCCTATCCAGTCTGCAAGTTTCTGACTCTTGAGTGCAGCATTTAATTCATTTATATTCAGTGTAATTATTGACAAGTACAAAGTTATTGATGTCATTTTGTTACACATTTTTTATGGTGTTGCTGATTTCTCTGTTCCATACAATTTTCTGTGCTGAGCTCATTTTGTTTATGAATCTTGTAATCATCTCCATTGTTGCTATTGTATTAGCATTTGCTAAATATTTGTGTTTGCTTTCTTTTTTATTTTGATGTCAAGGTTTGTTATTTTTCTTTGAGGTTACCCTGTGATTTATTATGTTCTTCCCAAGTTTAAAACAGTCTGTTCTATCTCACAATTGTCTTGACTTCCTTACCATTTAGAAGTTCTGTAACAATACTGTTTACTCCCTCTGTTTGGTTTGTAGTTGTCCTCATTTACCAATTGATGTCACTGGTTCCCTGTTTGCAGTCTTGTAATCTTATTTTACTGTTGATACTTCCATTACTGGGCTGGTGTCATTATGTGTGTTAATAATCAGTTTGTTTGTCATTGTTGGTTCTCTATTGGAAAGATTCTCTGTAACATTGCTTGTAAGGTTGCTCTAGTTTTGACAATTACCCTTAGTTTCTGCTTATCTGGAAATCTCTTAATTTCACCCTCATATTTGAGGGACAATTTTGTTGTCCCTATTGACAATTTTGACAATATAATTCTTAGTTGGACATTTTTTTTTATTATTATTTCAGGGTTTTATGTATATCATCCCATTGCCTTCTTCTCAGCATGGTTTCTGCCAAGAAATCAGAGCTTAGTTTTATTGGTTGCCCTTTGTAGGTAACTTCATTTTTCCCATAGTGCTTTCAGGATTCTTCCTTTTAGTGATATTTATGATATGTCTTGCTGATTTTCTTTTGGGATTTATCCTTTTTGGGGTCTATTGAACTTCTTGAATGCATATATTCTCGTCTTTCATCATATTAGGGAAAATCTCTTCCAACAAATCTTTGACAATTTTCTCTATGGTTTTATCTGTCTCTTCCTGCTCTGGAATTCTGATTATATGTAGGTTGTTCCTTTTCAGGGTATCCCACATGAATCTTTGAATTTCTACATTTTGTTTTGATCTTTGTGCCTGATTGACCCCTTAACAAATTAGTATTGAGGTATTTGTTTTCTATCTTATTAATTCTGTCTTCCATTGAGTCAATTCCACTCCTTTGCCCCTCCAATCTCTTTTTCTGAAGTCTTAGTATTAATCTTCTGGATTTCTATTTGTTGTTTTTGTATTGTTTCTAATTTTTGGTTTATTTTGTTAATTCATTCCTGTATTGTTTCCCTAAGTTGTTCTAGAGTTGTTTATGTGTTTTCTTTAATTTTGTCAGTGTTTTCCTTGATCTGCCTCTCAATCCATTGAAGATACTCAAATATAATTCTTTTGTATTCCTTGTCAGGGATTTCCAATGCTGCTTTTTCTTCAAGGATGTTTTCTGGGTTTGTATCCTGGTCCCTTATTTCTAATACATCATCTTACTTTTTTTGTGTGGACTTTCATAGTCTATTATCTCTGAGACATTGTGGTGGCATTGTATTTATGTTTAATGTGTGAAGGAGAGTGAGAGCATGTTCACAGTTCTCTGTTAGCTGTTCTTATGTTGAGGTGAATTGAGCTGATATTGGCTGTCATCTATCATCGGTCAGTGGTGCAAAACAAGTGGCAGCCCTCACTCAGTGTATGCGGTTCCAGTCATCTACCTCCAGTGCAGCTGCCTGTGTTATCCTCAGAAAGCAATGCACACTCCTATGTCACTATCCAGGTAAAATTACCACTTGCATATATTCTAAATGGTCATGTCCATCACTTGCAAATATTCAAAATGGCTGTACTATCAGTATATCCACTGGCAGTCCACAGGTCTGTTTGTCTCTTTCTTTGCAGTTTTCCTTTCTGGTTGTCAGGTCACAATGCAGTCATTGTCTCTTCAATCTTTAATGAGCAGAGCCAATTCTTAGGTTGTTACCAGGATATAATCAAAATGACTGTTAACCTTACTGTTTTCTTTCAGGCTCTTATGCTTGTTGATATTTAACCCACTTCTTTGTCTTTGCTTCCAAAGCTCAGGTTTCCATGTCCATCTTCTGTATTGGTTTCAATTAGTTTCTCATTGCTTTGTTGCAGAGGGTTTCTATAGATTGTCTGCCTATTCTGTCATCTTGCTAGCTCTCCCTGATTTCTTTGTTCCATATAATTTTCTGTGCTGAGCTCATTTTATTTATAAATTGTGTAATCATCTCCTTTGTTACTATTGTTTTAGTATTTGCTAAATATTTGTACTTGTCCTGTTTTTATTTTGATGTGATGGTTTATTAATTTTCTTTGAGGTTACTCTGTGATTTATTATTTTCTTCCCAAGTTTAAAAGTCTGTTGTTTCTCACAATTGTCTTGACTTCCTCACCATTTAAAAGTTCTCCAACTACAATATTTATTTTCTCTTATTGTTTTGTAGTTGCCGTCATTTACCAATTGATGTCTCTTGTTCCTGTTGTTTACAGTCTTGTAAATCATTGAATTATATGTTCAATGGTACCAAAATATAATTCTTTTGAATTCCTTATAAGGGAGTTCCAGTGCTGCTTCTTTCTCAGGGATGTTTTCTGGGTTTGTATCATGGTCTCTTATTTCTACTACCTTAATCTCCTTTTTTGGTGTGTATGAACAGTGATGGTCTGTTGTCTCTGAGACATTGTGGTGGTGGTGTATTTATTTTTAATTTGTGGTTGTATGTTGGTGTGATTCTTGCAAGATTTTTTTTTTTTTCATTTTATTTTGATATATCTGTGCAAGCAGGGTAATATTCTCCTCTATTCACTAGTTGATATTACTTAGATAATGCTTTATGCACATATTTCTCTTAGCTGTTTCTAAAGAGCAGTGGTAAGTGAGTTGAGGTGGTATTGGCCACTGTCTATTGTTGGTCAGTTGGTGAAAAAGCAAGTGGTGGTTCTCGCTCAGTGAATGGGGCTGTAAGAGGTTCAAGTATGGTTGGGTTGTGTGAGAAAAGTTGCTGTTTACCACTCAGTTAGGAA
>NW_006922182.1:757225-764682 GCF_000298275.1 Orycteropus afer afer
AGTGAGTTGAGGTGGTATTGGCCACTGTCTATTGTTGGTCAGTTGGTGAAAAAGCAAGTGGTGGTTCTCGCTCAGTGAATGGGGCTGTAAGAGGTGAAGGTATATTGGGGTTGTGTTGTAACAGTTGCTGTCTTCTACTCAGTGAAGAAAACAAAATATTTACATATATATATATATAAAAGCAAGAGAACAAAAAATTAAAATAACATAAAAAATAAGAACAATAAAATAATTGCAATAAAATAAAATAAAAATTTAAAAATATGTTTTTAAAAGAATAAAAGAAAGATAAAAAAAGAAAGGAAAAAATCCATAACCTCTTGGGAGGGAGGAATGAGAGAAAAGAGCAAGAGTAAAAGAATAATAAAGAAAAAATGGAAAAACTGCAAAAAAATTTTTAAAAAATGGATGGGAAGAACTCAAAGAAAGAAGAAAAAGAAGGGAAGCAGGAAAACAGAAGAGAGAGAGAGGAAAGAGAAGGACAGGAAAGATAAAAAAGAAAAGGAAGAAAGGAGGAAAATAAAGCAAATAATTTAAAAACAAACAAACAAAAACCAAACTGTGGGGAGTGGGACACAGCATCTAGGCTCTGTCAGGCATGATGGAATTCCTGCTGGTCAAGAAGGTGGGTGGAGGCAGGGGATGACCACACTCATTTACCAAAAGGGTGTAGGATATAAGAGGAACAAAGGGAATATTGCACTTTTCCAGTCATCACTCTCCAATGCAGTCACCAGTGCTGATCCTGTCCAGCAGAGTCCACTTTTATGTCACTGTCCAGGTAAGAATGTCACTTGCTGTGGTAGTTAAATCTCTGTGTCAACTTGGCTGTGCCTGGTTGAGCGGCTGGGCAGCTGAATGTAGTTATTCCTCATGGTGAAATTAGTAATTAACTCCATGGTGGAATCTATTGGAGTAGCTGAGTAGCTGCTTCGTGTATGTGGTCTGCTTCCTGTATATAAGAAGAAGCTTTGGGAATGGTCTCTAGCCTATTCCACTCTCGGATCCTACATGTAGCCATGTCATTGTTCAGCAGCTGCCATGCTCTGCCAACCTTGGGACTTACAGTGGACTTTAATTAATGGTCTGCTGTGTGTTTTGGTAACATTGGGACTGTGCCTTTTTGCTTGTCAACCTTGGGTTTGTCAACCTCAGCAGCCAGCCAGCTGTCTGAGTGAAGGAACACCTCTAGATCCAGTGGGCTGGGAGCAGGAGGCAGAGCTTGAGTCCAAGGTTGAGGGGCTTTCACCCAGCCCCTAGAGCCTGGTATTTTGAACTTGGACTTAAAGCCTCCAAACTGTAAGAGAATAAGCTCCTGTATGTGAAGGCCATCTCATTTGTGGTGTATCCTTGTCAGAGTGGCACTAGGTAACCAGAACACTTATATTTATCCAAAATTGCTGTGTTGGCCAGCTGCAAACATTCTAAATGGCTGTGCCCTCAGGACAGCCACTGACAGTCTACAGGTCCATTTGTCTCCTTTTCGGCAATTTTCCTTTCTGGTTGTCAGGAACCAATACAGTCCTTGCCCATGCAATCCTTGGTGAGCAGAGCCAATTCTCAGGATGCTATCAGGTAATACTCAGAATGGCTGTACCCAGGACTACTGGAAGTCTGCCACTGTGTTTGTCTCCTCACTCACTGTTTCTTTCAGGTTCTTCTACTAGTTGATATTTAATCCATTTCTTTATCCTTCACTTCAAAGGTCCAGGATTGTCTTCTGCATCTGTTTCAATTGGTTTCTCATTGCTTTGTTGCAGAGCATCTGTGTAGCTTGTCTGTTTATTCTGCCACCTTGCCAGAAATAAGGCTTTAAATCTTTATGGAAGCAGACTGCTTCATCTTTTTTCAGTGGAAAAACTAACGGGTTCAAACCACCTACATTTTGGTAGTAGCCAAATAACCTTAACCACTGCAACATCAGAGCTCCTCTAAACTATTCCACCATCCCACAAGAGGAAGTCACCCATAGAAGTGCCAGTTACAGTACTATTGAGCAAACTTTTGAGACGTTCCAGAAGCCAAGAACATGTATGCTTCCTGTCCTATTTCCAACTCATGAAAAAGGACTCCATGAGATTTTATGTTTTCTAGTATGCCTGGTGGGAACTGTCACCATTTCTGGCCCAGTTGATAGTTAAGGGTACAAGTAACTGTGACTTGTGACCCTCAGCCATGGGTAGTCCTCTCCCCAAAGGCATGTATAGGTCAAAACTCAACTGACAGCATTTCCTCTCTGTGCAGCTCTGTTTTTGCACTGTGGCCTTTAACGTCTTGCTACCATTGCTTCCTCAGACACTCGGCTCCATCTTCTCAATTCAGGAAATCCATTGGGCTCTCACTGTGTTCTCTTTCCTAAAGAGCAGGAATTTTTGCCAGGTGCTAAACTGGTGCAGTTGTGAGTTTCACCTTTTTGAATCTCCTCAACCAGGGATCTAATTCCAGAACCTTAATGAATTTTGTCAAGTGTTTTCAGGCAGAAGAGTAAATCTATTTGCTGCTTTTCCATCTTATGCAGAAGCATAACACTGTAGCAATGATTTCTGAATGATCAAAATTCTTTCAATAAAAGCAAATATAGCAGCTGAGATGATAAAACCCATACTCAGGAACAATGTTTCAAAAAATGGAAAAAATGCTTGAGAAAATATTTGTACAAACCCAATATATGACAGGGTCTGATCATCATCATCATCTGGGTATAGGGAAATGAAGAAAGAGCAAAGGAAATATAATGTCCTAGAAAGAATATTGCTAGAAAATATTCCCTGTACAGTGCAGCATAAAATTATGATAATAGTAGTAGAAATCAGTCCAGAGTTAGAGGTTCCAAACTGCAAGTGTGTAGAGGAGACTGTGTTGTACCTCGATGATGCAAATGTTTAAAATTCTCACTTGCTAACTGAAAGTCTGGTGATTCAAGTTGACTCAAAGGTACTTTGGAAGAAAAGTTTGTTGATCTACTTTTTACAAAATGTTGTTCTTGTTGTTAGTTACTGTTAAATCAGCTCTGACTCATAATGACCCCGTATATAACAGAATGAAACACCAACCAGTCCTGCACCATCCTCACAATCCTTGCTATGCTTGAGTCCGTTGTCACAGCCACTATGTCAATCCATCTTTTTCAAGGTCTTCCCCTTTTTTGCTGACCCTATACTTCATTAAGAATGGTATCCTTCATGACTAAGCACAATGTATCGTACGTTAAAATAAACAGAAAATGGTAATGTAAGGGAATAAGTTAGAAACATAGTAGTTTTAGTTTGTTACTTAAATATCCAGCTTATTACTTAGAGTATATAACAAGCTTAATAGAAAAATCTTAAGTATTGATATTTGTTTCATTGACCACTTAGAAACGGCGGAAACACATATGTGAGTTAAACAGCAATCATATTTACTCAAATAACTTAATAACTAGCTTAAGGTTCTAGCTTAACTGGTTTAGTGCTATTAATTTAGGCAAGGCTCAAGGTATTACTAGGCCTAAGTTTCACTTCTTCTAGCTTAAGTTTAAGTCTACCAGAATATACTCAGTTATAACAAATCATGAGTTCTTAAGCACCAATCAGAGAAGACAGATTCTAGAAAGTCCTGAGGGAGGACCCCTTCCCCAACAGAATCTGGAAAGTCCCGAGCTTGCACCTATCAGTCGCCGCCAACAGCAGAGCTTGTTCCCTGCCCCAATCATTGATGTTCAGCCCCACCTTGTGGAACTGCCCCTTAAAAATCTTATAAAAGTGTAAAACAGGAAGAGCCGGGGGTCTTTTTGCCCAAGCCGTTGCACCGGTGTGAGCAGGGACCCCAGCTCGAGCTTGGAAATAAACTTTTCCTTTGCTTTTGCATTGTCGTGTCAGTGTCACGTTCCTCACGCCGACACTCCTTTCCAGATTCGGGTCCAACAGTAAGAAGAAAATGTTTAAGAATAATAAACAAATGTACAAGGAGAAAATAATTTGAAAGAAAATAATATAGAAAATAGAAATACAATCACAAGTTTAAAATAGGAATCTTCAAATACTCATTTAATGCAAACAAACAAAATGTGGACTCCAAACCAAGACTCAAGAAAATATTCCTGGTGGGGGAGTGGAGAGATTACTGGAAACTACATATTGAAAAAAACATAAAAATTTTGGGGAAAATAGACTGATAAAGCCGACATTGGGTAAACTATGGTGTTAAAATTATTGGAATTTAAACAAAAAATAAATAACATTTCTTGGGGCTCCAGAGAAAGAAAATTAAGTTAATAATATAGGGAAGAAAATCAAACTGTTTTCATTATTTTTGACAATGACTCTTTTTATCCCAGAAGTAAATGCAATAATGTTTTTTAAGCTCAAGAGAGGAAAATCTGAGTCAGTGATTCAGTATGTATCAAAAATATAAAGACTGCAGACAAATAGTCATTAAAAAAACTTGAATCTTAAAAACATTCAAGTCCTCATGGAATAATGAATCCTTCTGAGAAATCTAAAATAGAATTATACAAGTATATATAAAAACACAACACTTTCTTGCATTGTTTTTGGACAGGACTTGAATCCTGGGATATATAAATGATAATGATAGATACAAAGATATTTATCTTTACTGTTACCTTCCCCAAACAATATAAAATACCATTAGTGAAAAAAATACAAATATTTGGTTCATAAACATATAACTGGTTAATTTGGTTTGTATTTTAAAATAATCTGTCTTGTAATATATGATACTTCATACTCATTAGAGAAAATGGTATCAGATATTTCAGTTACACATTTTAACCATTTCATGTTCAGAAACTTGTACTCATATATCTAACTTTGTAAGGCAATGTTTAAAATAATTTCCTCAACCAAAACATCGTTCAATAAGATAGAGAATTTGAGATTCACTCTGATTGGAAAACTGATTTTGGAAAGAAAGAAAATACATGCATAATTTTTAGCATCTTAACATTTTTCTCTTGGATGACCATTTCCTACATTATTTCTGCATTGCTTCCATATTCATCAGAAACCATAATGTTAATGGCATCAAAAAATAGTGGTTTACAGTCTAAAAAAATAAAAGAAATGTACTATGAAGTTTAATGATTTAGACTACTTAAACACTAAATTTTAATTTTCCTATCATGTTTCATGGCAAATAAACATAAAAGTATTGTTCTGGTTAACTAGTACCACTCTGACAAGAATATACCACAAATGGGATGGCCTTAACAAATAAGAGTTTATCATCTCACAGTTTGGAGGTTTTAAGTCCAAGTTCAAAGTGCCAAGGTCTAGGGGCTGGGTGAAAGTCCCTCAGCCTTGGGCTTCAGCTCTGCCTCCAGCTCCTGGCCCATTAAAGCTAGAGGCTTTTCTTCTCTCAGACAGTTGCTGGCTACTGAGACTGCCAAGCCCACAATTGACAAGCAACAAGGCCAAGCCACACAGCAGGCCATTAATTTAAGTCCTTTGTAAGTTCCTAGGTAGGCAGAGCATAGCAGGCTGCTGAACAACGACACGGCTACATGCAGGGTTCAGGGTGCCATAAGCTAGAGACCATTTCCCAAGGCTTCTGCTTATATATAGGAAGCTGAGCACATTCCCTAAGGCAGCTACTCAGCTGCTCACAGTAGATTCCACCATGGAGTTGATTATTAGTCTCATCATGGGGAATACAATATCCAGCTGCCCAGCCACTCAACTGGGTCCAGCCAACTTGACACACTAACTGAACTACCACAGGTATTTTTAACATAATTATTATTTCTTAGTGAGATCTTTCTCAGAACACTTAAATTACTTTTCAAATTATAGTTAAGCATCATTATCCTGAACAGATTATTTTCTTATTTAAAAATATAGTTCTAAGAAACCTTATCATATGCACATTATATATTCATAGAATTACATACACACACACACAAATGAATTCATTCAAATGGGGAAATCCAAGTAATATCTGTAAGCTGGATAATTGTATCTTGCTAACAAGAATTATCTGTTTCGATACTGAGCTATAATTAGGTGAGATTTTACCTTTGATAGAAGTTGAGTGAAGAATATACAAGGTCTAAGTACTATTTCTGAAACTTCTAAATGAAATAGGAGTCTACAATTATTCCAAAAGAAATCATAAACAACATCATTGCAATTATTGTAACTATCTGAGCTTAAAAAGGATAAATATATAAATAGTTGAATTTCCTTTTAAGGACATATTCAAAGATTTTTTTGATCTTTCAGGGTTTTTTTTAAATTTTATTATTAATGGACTAATTTTTAGAGCAATTTTTGTTTATACAAAAATTGTGTAGAAAATCTCAAGTTCCTATATATTTTATTCCCCACACCCAATTTTCTCTTTTATTAGTAACTTTCATTAGTGTAATACACTTGCTACAATTCATGGATCAGTAGTAATATATTACTAGTAACTAAAGTGATTAGCCATTAAAATTTACTTTTTATCTATAGTCCTTTTGTTTGTAAAAAGTACATGATGTCATATATCCATCATTACAGTGCCACACAGAATTGGTTTACTGTCCTAAGAAAGTCCTATGAAAATCTAGTCATCCATTACCTGGACTCCTGACAATCACTTATTTTTTATTGTGTCCAAGTTAGTACTTCCAGTGTGTTGGAATTGTGCAATATGTAGTTGTTTCAGACTGGCTTCTTTCTTTCAGCAATATATGCTCATCCATGTCTATTTGAGACTTGATAGCTCATTTATTCTTTATTCTGGCCTTGGTGATTGAAATGACTTTGGAAATCACATGATACAATTTTGCAAGACCAACAACATATTCATTGTAAATATCATTTTTTAAACATAAACAGCAGCTAAATAAGAGAACCTTGCCAGATGAAATACATAGAAATAAGAACAACTACATCGGTGGAAAGAGGTGATGGAGAAGCTCAATATCAACTGTCAAAACGAGGCAAGGAGGTAACTGTGGAACACCCCATCAATTGGTCATATACAATTTCTAGTTGAGGCTGAAGAAAATTAAAACAAGTCAGAGCTGATACCATAACACCCAACAATAACAACAACAACCATATTCCATTTTATGGATTTTATCTATTCTCCTACTCAAAGAAATCTTGATTGCTTTTTTTCAAGAAGAAAAAGTGAAGTGTTATGAAGAAATGTGCAAAGACCTGGGGCTAGAAAACCAAAAGGGAAGAACATGCTTAATCATTTATCAAGCTGAAGGAACTGAAGAAAAAAATCAAGCCTCGATTTGCAATGTTGAAAGATTCTATTAAAAAAATATTGAATGGGAGGTGGGGCAAGATGGCGGACTAGACAGAAGGATTGCACAGACCCTCTTCAACAAAGAAAAGGGAAACCAATTAACACAGACAAGAAGATAATCTTGGACCCCTGAGCCTTGAAGGAAAGGATGCAGAATTGGACTAAACCCCAACTAGCAGAAGAATTTGCGTGAAAATACCAAAAGAAAG
>NW_006922182.1:771687-774727 GCF_000298275.1 Orycteropus afer afer
GAGACAAAGTATATGTGAACTGCTGTATGAAAAGTGAATTTACTCTGCAAATCTTCACCCAAATCCTAATAAAAAAAAAAAAAAGAATGTTTGCATGGCTTCATCCAAGAAAAATGCCTGGGTCAACATGCCCCAGGAGGTAAGAAAACAGAAATGATAATGTTAAGAAGGATTATAAATAAATATATATATATATTTTGAATGGTGCAGGAAGCATCAGAAGATAGAAGGAATACACAGAATCACTGTACAAATAAAATGATCAATGTTCAGCTATTTCAGGAGATATCATATGATTGTGAAACAATGGTATTGAAGGAAGAAATCTAACCTGCACTGAGGGAATTGGCAAAAACAAGCTACAGCAGTTGATGGAATACCCATTAATATGAATGTGGTGCAGAAAGTGCTTACTCATTTATGCCAAGAAATTTAGAAGACAGCTACCTGGCCAATTGACTGAAAGAGATAAATATATGTGCCTATTTTAAAGAAAGCAGATCCAACAGAATGTGGAAATTGTTAAAGAGTAACATTAATATCAAGCATAAGTAATACTTTGCAGAAGATAATATGAAAAGGGTTGCAGCATATAGTGATAGGGAACTTCTAGAAATTCAAGCTGAGTTGAGAAGAGGACGTGGAATGAGGTATATATTATTGTGGATGTCAGATGGATCTTGGCTGAAAGCAAAGAATACCAGAAAGATGTTTGCCTGTGTTTTAATGACTATGCAAAAGTATTTGACTGTTTGGATCATAACAAATTATGAATAACATTGAAAAGAATGGGAATACCAGAACACTTAATTGCACTCATGAGCAACCTGTATACAGATCAAAACACTGTCATTTGAGAATAACTCAGTTTAAAATCAGGAGGAGTGTGCATTAGGGTTGTATCCTTTCATCATACTTTCAAACTGTATGGTGAACAAATAGTCTGAGAAGCTGCACTATATGAAGAAGAACATGGCATCAGGATTGGAGGAAGACTAATTCACAACCTGCAATATACAATTAACAAAGCCTTACTTGCTTATTAAAACTGAAGATGGCTTAAGCAGTTACTGATGAAGATCAAAGAATACAGATTTCAGTATGGATTACATCTCAACATAAAGAAAACAGAATTCCTTAACTGGAGCAATATGCAACTCATGAAAAATGAAGAGGAGATTGAAAATATCAAGGATTTCATTCTACTTGGATCCATAATCAACACCCATGGAAGCAACTGTCAAGACATCAGACATTGTATTGCACTGGTAAATACGCTTCAAGAGACCTCTTAAAGTGATAAGAAGCAAAGATGTCAATTTGATGACTAGGGTGTGCTTAATACAAGACATGGTATTTTCAATAACCTTGTTGTTGTTGTTGTTATGTGCCGTCAAGTCAGCCCTGACTCATAGCGACCCCTCCTTGGGTTTCCAAGGCAGTATCACTACGGAAGTAGGATTGCCCAACCTTCCTTCCGAGGAGTGGCTGGTGGGTTTGAACCGCCAGCCGTCTGGTTAGCAGGCAAGTGTCTTAGCCACTATGCTACCTTATATGCATATGAAAGCTGGACAAAGAATAAGGAAGATTGAAGAAGAGTTTATGCTTTTGAATTATGGTGCTGCCAAAGACTATTTAAAATACCATCAACTTCCAGAAGAATGATCAAATCTCTCCTGTAAGAAGTGCAGCCAGAATCCTCCTTGGAAGCAAGAATGATCAGACTTCATCTCACCTGCTTGGGTCATGTCAAGAGGGACCATTCCTAGAAAATGATATCATGCTTGGTAAGGCAGGAGGGTCATCAAAAAAGGGGAAGACCCTCAAGAAGGATTGACACTGTGCTGAAGTGATGGGCTCAGTTATAGCAATGATTGTGATGATGGCCCAGAACACGGTAGTATTCCGTTCTGTTGAACATAGGGTCTCTGTGAGTCAGAGCTGATACCATAACACCCAACAATAACAACAACAACCATATTCCATTTTACGGATTTTATCTATTCTCCTACTCAAAGAAATCTTGATTGCTCCAAATCTTTAGTAATCATAAGTAAAGCAGCTATAAACATTCCTGTGAAGAGTTTTTGTTTGTTTTTATGTTTTTTAAATAATTTATTTTGTTGAAAATACATACAGCAAATCATACACAAATTTAACTGTTCCTGCATGCATAATTCAATGGCATTGATTACGTTCTACAATGTGTGCAACCATTTTCACCCTTCATTTCTGAGTTTTTCCTGCCTTATTGATATAAACTTATTTTCCTTAAGATCTTATCCACTTTTTCAAGTTGATTTTGTTACTTTGATCCCACATAGCTGGTCCTTAAATGAGCATACTGATTTAGGCAGGCAGTTTTTGCTTGTTTAACTCTCTCTTTTTTTTTTTAAAGAATATTTCAGGAGATATGTTTTTTTAAAGATATCTCACAGCCGTATTTTTATGGGTTAATCCAGTCCTAATGGCTCCATAAATAATTTTCTCATGGAATCTGATAATTTAAATTCTGTTCTTCATCTCCCTCTTTTTGATCAGGACTCTTCTATGGAATCTTTGATGAAAATGTTCAGAAATGTTAGTGAAGCCTCATTCTCTTAGTCTCATGAAAAAGAGGCAGTTGCCCATGAAACCAATATGCACACAATCTTATCCTCTTCATATTCTTGACTCTTGTTCTTCCTCTGTGGCTCCAGGCAAGTAGAGACCTTGGATGTCTGCTTATAAGCTTTTTAAAGGTGATTTCTTAAGTGAGATTGGAAATAAATATTTTATCTCATCTTTAATAATTTTCCATGAAAATATAAGATCACATCAAAAGAGAATTGAAAATTTCAGAGAACTTTATCTGGAATCTTATGTAATTTTATAGTCAGTTTTGTTTGCCCATCTACATTTAAGATATTCATATTATATTAATGTTGTTGTTGTTGTTGTTATGTGCCGTTGAGTCGGCCCTGACTCATAGCGACCCCTCCTTGGGTTTCCGAGGCAGTATCACTACGGAAGTAGGATTGCCCAACCTTCCTTCCGAGGA
>NW_006922182.1:775469-824894 GCF_000298275.1 Orycteropus afer afer
CTTTTGAGTTGTAGTGCTGGTGAAGAATAATGAAGGTACCATGGACCTGGAGGAAGTGCAGCTGAGATGCTCCTTGGAAGCAAGGATGGCCAGACTTCATCTCACCTACTTTGGTCATGTTGTCAGAGGGGACCATTCCCTAGAGTAGGATGTCATGCTTGTTAAGGTGGAGGGTTGACGAAAGAGGGAAAAGTCTTCCATGAGATGGATTGGCATGGTGGCTGCGACAATGGGCTCAAGTATAACAAGCGTCATGGAGCTGGCACAGGATCAGGCGATGTTTCGTTCTGCTGTGCATGGGGTCAGTATGAGTTGGAAACAACTCAAGGGCACCTAACAACAACAATAACAACTTACCCTGTATTTTTTAAGCTTAATTTCATTCCTGTAAGAAGAGATTTATCAGTTCACAGGGAAACTATCTTTATTATTTTCTTTAAAAAAAAAAAAAAAACTTTCTGTTGTGATACAGATGAAAAATTACAAAAAAAAAAAAAAAAAGGTTTTCCATTCAATGATTCAAACATGTTTTTGATTTGTAACACTGCCTGCAATAGCCACAATGTAACAATGGTCTTCCCACCTCCTCCCTGTGTTTACTGTAACCATTCATCCTTCTTTCCTATCCCTTCCTGCCATCTGAGCTTGATCCCTGGCAAATGCTGCCCTTTAGATCTTGTACAGTAGAGTTTTCTAATGGATGCATACATCCCTCATGTTATTGTTCACTGCATAGACCTACCTATCTTTTGGCTGAAAATTTAGCCATGGGGATGAGTTCAGTTCTAGGTTTGTAGGGTTACTAAGGGCCATAGTCTTGATTATTCTACCAATCTTTATCAGATCAATAAGCCTTGTTATTTTTATAATTTTGACTTTTGTTACACTTTTTTTTTTTTTTTTTATCTGGCACCTTCTACTGTAATCCCTTTCAAAGTAGTCAGCGGTGGTAACCATGCACCATCTAATTCTTCCACTCTCAGAGATGTGAAGGCTCAAGTTTGCATGGCACATTAGTCCTTTGGACTAATTCTTTCCATGCGTCTTTGCTTTTCTTCATTCTACTTTGCTTTGGAGGGGAGAGACCAGTAGTTGTACCTTAGATGGCTGCTTACAAGTCTTTAAGACCCCAATAGCTACCCACCAAAATAAGATGAAAAACACTGCCTTCGTTAGCTGTTATGCTAACTCACCTTGATGAACCCCAAGACTGGGAGCCTGCTGCTCACAGGACCAGCAACTCATTACCCCAAGGTTTTATTTCTAAAAAGTTTTCTTAACATTGGTCCATGTATACTCTACAATACTTTGGATGTATTTGAGGTATATGAGAATCCATATGGAGAAATATCCTCTGTCAAACATATGTATCTATATTTATATCTGTATCTATGCCTATGTCTGTGCCTATACCTGTAGCTCTATCTCTATCTCTGTATCTAAATCTGTGTGTATTCATGGGAGTAGTCACAATCACCTTCCCACAGGTTTTCAGTTTGCAGATCTGTGTATCCACTTTCAGGTTTCTGTTATTACTGTTATTGCAGGATAATGTAGGTAATATTATTTACCTTTGCTGTCTTTAACTCTTGTGTTCCTTATAGTGTTTTCCTTTGCCTTGATCATTTTGTGCTGCCTTCCCTCTTATTGCATTTTGTCTTTTCCTTCACCTCAGTTAATAATATATACCTACCTTGTACTTAGCAATATGGGAGCTCCCGTGGCATAATGCCTAAGGCATTTGACTGCTAACCAGAAGTCTGGCTGTTGAAACTCACCAGCTACTCCTTGGAAGGAAGGTTGCATTTCCATAGTGATACTGCCTCAGAAACCCAAGGAGGGGTCGCTGTGAGTTGGATCCAACTCCGTGACAGTGAGCAGTTAGCAATATATTCTTTCTTCCCTTCCCACTGTGGTAATATTCAAAGAATGATTTTTTCTATGTGTAAACATTTTCTTGACTTTTTGTAATAGTGTCTCATACAATATTTTTCCCATTGTGATTGACTAATTTCACTAAGCAAAAGGTCCTCCATGTTCTCCCATCTTATGGGGGTTTTCACACATTCATCATTATTCTCTAACATTGCATAATATCCCATTGGGTGTATATAGCATAGTTTGTTAATCCATTGGTCTGTGGATGGCCACGTAGGTTGTTTCCATCTTATTGCTATAGTAAATAGGGCTGCAATGAACACGCATAGGCATATGTGTATTCATGTCATAGCTCTTGTTTCTATAAGATATAAAACTAGTCTCATGCTGGATCATATGGTATTTCTCTTTTCATCTTTTTTGAGGAAGTGTCATACCATTTTCCACAGTGGTTGTACCATTTTATAGTTCCACCAGTTTATGAGGGTTACAGTCTCTCTACGTCCTCACCAGCATTTTCTGTTGTTTGTTTCTTTGAGCATTGCTATCAATGCTGGGATGAGATGATATCTTATTGTTGTTTTGATTTGCATCTATCTAATGACAAATGAGGGATCTCTGGTTATGTAGTGCCTAAAACATTTGACTGCTAACTAGAAGCCTGGCGGTTCAAGTCCACCAGCCACTCCTCGGAAGGAAGATTGAGCAATCTACTTCCATAGTGATATCACCTCAGAAATCCAAGGAGGGGTCACTATGAGTTGGATCTGACTGGACGGCAATGAGCTTGGTTTGGTTTTTGGTAATAACTAATGATCTCAAGAATTTTTTCATAGGTTTGTCGGCTGTCACAATGTCCTACTTGATTAACTGTCTGTTTATATCCTCTGCCCATTTTTTAATTGGACCATTTCTCTTTTTGGTGTTGAGGTGTTGAAGTTTTCCATAAATGTTTGAGATTTGTTCTTTGTCTGATGTATCACTGCCAAAATATTATTCTCCCTCCCTAAGTTATCTTATTATTCTTTTTTGAAATTTTTGATGAACATAAATGTTAAAATTTAGGAGGCCACAGTCTTCTATATCTCTTCTATTGTTTGTGCATTTTTAGTTATATTTGATGGCATATTCATACCATATATTAATGATCCAAGGTTTTTTCACTGATATTTTCATTGATTATAATTTTAAATTTTACATTTAGATATTTGATACATCTACTCTAGGCTCAAAGCAAAGAACACCAGAAAGATGTTTACTTGTGTTTTACTGACTATGCAAAAGCATTTGATTGTGTGAATCATAACAAATTATGGATAACTTTAAGAAGAATGGGAATTCCAGAACACTTGATTGTACTCATGAGGAACCTGCACATAGACCAGGAGACTGTACTTCAAACAGAACAAAGGGATACTTCACAGCTGAAAATCAAGAAGGGAGTATGCCATGGTTGTATCCTTTCACCATACTTATTCAATCTATATGCTAAGCAAATAATCCAAGAAGCTGGGTTATATGAAGAAGAACTTGAGATCAGAATTAGAGAAAGACTCATTAACAACTTGCGATATGCAGATGACACAGCTTTACTTTCTTAAAGTTAAGGATGACTTGAGGCACTTACTGATGAAGATTGAAGACTGCAGTCTGCAGTATGTATTACACCTCAACATAAAGAAAATGAAAATCCTCACAATTGAACCTATAAGCAGCATCACTATAAAATGAGAAAAGATTGAAGTTGTCAAAGACTTCATATTACTTGGTTCTACAATCAACACCAATGGAAGCAGCAATGAAGACATCAGATGACATATTGCTTTGGAAAAATCTGTTCCAAAGGCCTCTTTCAAGTGTTGAAAAGCAAAGATGTCTCCTTGAAGACTAAGGTTCACCCAACCCCAGCCATGTGTGGTAGTGAAGGTTGTATGTCAACTTGACTGGGCCTGGTTGAGTGGCTGGGCAGCTCATGGTAGTTATGCCCCGTTATGAGATCGGTAATTAACTCCACCATGGAATCTATTGGAGCAGCTGAGTAGCTGGGTATGTATACAGGAAGCAGTTCCTGTATACAAGAAACAGCTTTCGTAATGGTCTTTAGCTTATAGCATGCTTGAACCCTGTATGTAGCCGTGTTGTTGTTTGGCAGCCTGCCATGTTCTACTGACCTTGGGACTTTCATTGGACTTGAATGAATGGCCTGCCATATGGTTTGTTTGGTAACATTGGGCCTATGCCATTTTATTTGTTGACCTCGGACTTGTTAGCCTCAGCAACTAGTGGCTGCCTGAGTGAAGAGATGCCTCTAGTTTCAGTGGGCTGGGAGCAAGAAGCAGAGCTGAAGACCAGGATCGATGGGCTTTCACACAGCCCCTAGAGCTGGCATTTTGAATTTGGACATGTGGTCCCCTGAACTGTAAGAAAATAAATTCCTGTTTGTTAAGACCATCAAATTTTTAGTATATTCTTGTCAGAGCTTGATATATGTTTTTCTGTTACTTGAGTTGTAGCTTATTTTTGTCTTTGTGTCTAAGGTGTGTCTTTTGTAGATACTATATGAATGGATCATATTTCCTTTCGCATTCAGCTTCTCTGTTTCTTGACAGGTGCATTTAATCCATTTACATTATTTGTAGTTATCACTATGTGTGAATTTACCGCTATCATTTTGCTCTGGATTTGTGTATTTGTGTGTGTGTGTGTGTGTGTGTGTGTATGGTTGTTACAGTTTCTTTTTTCCATATATTTTTCTCTGTTAAGTTCATTTTTTGAATGCATCTTCTTATCATTTCCTCCATTGCTGTTGTTCTAATTTTTGCTGAATATTTATGATTTTTTTTTTGTGTGTGACAGACTTACTAATTTTCTTTGAGTTATCCTGCAATTTATTATTATCTTCTAAAGTTTAAAATAGTCCACTGTATTTTGATATCATCTAGATGTCCTCTCATTTAGAAGTTCCGTAAATGCATAATTTTTTCTCTGTTTTTGCTTTGTAATTTTATTCATTTACAAATTGATAATTCTACTTCCCTATATTCAGGCTTATGTTGTTGTTGTTAGGTGCCGTGGATTCATTTCCTACTCATAGCAACCCCATGCACAGCAGAATGAAACACTGCCCAACCCCGTGATCCTTGCTATACTTGAGCCCATTGTCGCAGCCACCATGTCAATCCATCTCATCGAAGGCCTTCCCCTCTTTCGTCAACCCGCCACCTTACCAAGCATGGCATCCTACTCCACGGAATGGTCCCCTCTGACAACACTACCAAAGTAGGTAAGATGAAATCTGACCATCCTTGCTTCCAAGGAGCATCTCAGCTGTACTTCCTCCAGGACAGATCTGTTAGTTCTTTTAGCAGTCTATGGTACTTTCAGAAATTTTTGCCAGCACCACAACTCAAAAGCATCAACTCTTCTTTGGCCTTTCTTATTCATTGTCCAGCTCTCACATGCATATGAGGCTATTAGAAATATCATGGCCTGTGTCAGGTGCATCTTAGTCCTCAAGGAGACATCCTTGCTCCTCAGCACTTGAAAGAGTCCCTTCCCAGCCAGTCTGTCCAGTGCTACACGTCGTCTAAAGTCCTGACTGCTGCTTCCATTGGCCTCGATTGTAGAAACAAGCAATGTGAATTCTTTGACAACCTCAATCTTTCCTCCATTTATTGGGATGCTGCTTACTGGTCCAGTTGTGAGGATTTTTGTCTTCTTTATATTGAGATGTAATCCATACTGCAGACTGTGTTCCTCAATCTTTATCAGTAAGTGCCTCAAGTCATCCTCACTTTCAGAAAGCAAAGTTGTATCTTCAGCGTATCTCAGGTTGTTAATGACTCTTCCTCCAATCTTGATGCCACATTTTTATTCATATAGTCCAGCTTTTTTAATTATTTGCTCAGCATATATTGAATAAGTATGGGGAAAGGATACAACCCTGATGCACTCCCTTCCTGATTTTAAACCATGCAGTGTCCCCTTGTTCTGTTCAAACAACAGACTCCTGGTCAAGGTACAGGTTCCTCATGAGTACAATCAAGTGTTCAGGAATTCCCATTCTTCTCAATGTTATCCATAATTTGTCATGATCTACACAATCAAATGCCTTTGCATAGTCAATAAAGCACAAGTAAACATCTTTCTGGTATTCTTTGCCTTGAGCCAAGATCCATCTGACAGCAGCTCTGATATCCATTGTTCTACATCCTCTTCTGAATCCAGCTTGCAGCTCTGGAAGTTCTGTGTCAATATACTTCTGCAACCATTTTTGAATTGTTTTCAGTAAGATCTTCTTGCATGTGATATTAATGATATTGTTTGATAATTTCCATGTTCTGTGGGATCCCCTTTCTTTGGAATGGGTACAAATATGGATCTCTTCCATCAGTTGACCAGGTAGCCCTCTTCCAAAGCTCTTGGCATAACCAAGTGAGTGCCTCCAGTGAGTCATCCATTTTTTGAAGTATCTCAGTGGGTATTCCGCCAATTCCTTCATTGCAGCTTCGACTTCCTCCTTCAGTACCATTGGTTCTAGATCATGTGCCACTTTCTGACCAGTTCTTTTTGGTACAGTGACTCTGTGGATTCCTTCCATCTTCTTCTGATGTTGTCTGCATCATTCAATATTTTGCCCTTAGAATCTTTCAATGTTGCAACTTGAGGCTTACATTTTTTTCCTCAATTCTTTCAGCTTGAGAAATGCCAAGCATGTTCTTCCTTTTTGGTTATCCAACTCCAGGTCTTTGCACATTTCGTTATAGTAATTGGCTTTGTCTTCTCAAGGTGCTCTTTGAAATCTTTGGTTTAATTCTTTTATCTTGTTATTTCTTCCATTTGCTTTAGCTGCTCTCTGCTCAAGGGCAAGTTTCAGAGTCTCTTCTGTCATCCATTTTGGTCTTTTCTTTCTTTCTCTCTCTTTTTTTCAATGACCTCTTGCTTTCTTCATGGATGCTCTTAATGTCTTCCCACAATTCTTCTAGTTTTCAGTCACTCAGGCTTATAGTTTCATTTTATTTTTGATACTTCTACATCTGAGTTAATTTCTGGCTAACATTGTCATAGCTCTTTATCTCAGGTTGTTGTCTGCATTCCTTAGCACATGTTGCTGATTATCTGGTCTTTCCCCAACTGGAACGTTGTTTGAATAATTCAAATGGTTACATAATCTTTACTTTTCCCAGTGATTTGATTGCTATTTACATAGCTTATTGATAGTTATTATGTCCTTTTATGCACATTGTGTATGCAAATATATCTAGGTGAGAACTCTGCTTAAATTCTAATTATAAAGCTTTCAATTTTTAACAAAAGATTTCAAATAATCTCCCAGTTATTTACACATTATAACAGTAAACTAATTAGAAACATCCCTACTAATTTTTCTGATTTTAAAATATCAGATTGCAAATTAACAACAAATATTGAGTTAGATCAGCAGAACTCTAAATAAAGGAGATATCTACTGATGGTTTGCTCTAGATGCTGTCATGCAACATATATATATATATATATATATATATATATATAAATGTTGTTTACAAAAATAGAAGCATAATGTTTTATTTATTACTAGGACCATAAATAGTTTCTAGGCATTGTTGAGGAATTGTAAGTACAAATGAAAAATTGAAAACATAAAATTACTTTCAATCTCAATATCCCCCTGCAATGTTATTCACAACATATATATATATATGTATATATATATATATATGTATATAGATATGCCTTATAAATGAAAAATTAAAAATATTAATATATAGATAGAATGTAGAACAATATATTTATATTGGGAACTCTTTTGACAGGCTACTTTTACTCATAAAAGTATTTGGCACTATCTTCTGAGATCAATATATATAATATTGTAATAAGATTTTACTAACTTCATGCTAGCACTCAACCAAAAGGAGCTATGATGGTTCAGTGCCTAAGGCATTTAACTGCTAATGAGAAGGGTAGCAGTTCAAATACAGCAGCCACTCTGGAAGGAAGTTGGGGCAACCTACTTCTATAAAGATCTACTATCTCAGAAACCTAATGGGGGGATCTATGAATTGGAATCAACTCAATGACAGCGAGTTTGGTTTTGGAGTACTCAACTACTAACCTTAATGTTGGTGTTCAACTCTACTCAGTGTACCAGGTAAGAAAAGGCTAGGGATCTGCTTCCCTTACTATTAAAGCCAAAAAGCCCTAAGGAGTAGTTCCATTCTCTATCATTGGGTTCACCATCAGTGGAAGCTGATTAGACAGCAATAAATAACAACAGCAATTATCTGTAACGTAGACTGGCCATGTTTCATTTAACCAAACATCAAATTCACCAAGTAAATACTTATAGCTAATAAACATTTGCAAAACATATTTGACCTCAATTGCAATATAAACAATGTTATTGTCAGGTGCTGATGAGTCAATTCTGACTCATAGATACCCCATGTACAACAGCATGAAACATTGCCTGGTCCTGTTCCATGCTTATAATCCTTGCTATACTTGAAACATATGAAGCATAATTAGGACTGAAAGGCTAACATTGATTTTCTTTAAAAAAATATTCAGCACTTTTTGGTTTCTTTTCTTGATGTTGTTTTTTGTTCTTTCTTTTTTTCTAATGAGTAAACTGTCTTAGGAATTTTATTTTGGGGGGTTTGATGTTAGATATGTATAAAATTTTAGAAGGCAAGTCTCTAAACAATGTAAGAGATAGTGTATAATAAAACATACAGTAACAATAATCTTCATTGTGCTTCTCAGCTCAAATAGTCTTCATTATACATTAAGTTATTTGATCATCCATATCTTATGAAGAAATACTGGTTTCTAATGGATTTAAGCAATATTTAGATAGAATGAACCCTGTTGGCACTGTGGTTAATCATTCAGCTGCTAAATGAAAGGGCAGTGGTTTGAACTCACCAGCCATTCTGTGGGAGAAAGATGTGTCAGTCTGGTTCCATAAAAAACATTACATCCTTGGGAATCTTATCTCTTTCATACTTCATGGTACATTTAAGTATGTGTTACATTTTCTGCCCCTGAAATTTCATGGAAAGTTTTTTGCCCATCTACAGTACATGCTGGTGTTAGGTGGATGTTTGCACAACTGTGTAAAACAGAAGGATGTTTGTCGGCAATGTTGCTGTGTTGAAAAGTTTTGTATCAGGTGATACATACTAGAGGAATGATTGTATAAAATGTTCCTTTGGGCTTCTGTACAATGAGATAACACACACACACACACACACACACACACACACACATATATATATATATATATATATATATATATATATTTATTTATTTATTTATTTACTATTTCCAGTGTGTTATTGGAAAAGTGTGTTCAGGAATCAAGTGAATATTTTTTCCATGCCTCACACTACCTTTCCTACCACCAGTGCCCATGGAGATATATGTGTCTCACATAATAGTTATCACAATCCATTGTTGTTGTTATGTGCTGTCAAGTCATCTCTGACTCATAGCAACCTTATGTACAACAGAATGAAACACTGCCCAGTCCTGTGACAGCCTCACAATCCCTACTATACCTGAGCCCATTACTTCAGCCACTATGTCAATTTATCTTATTGAGGACCTTGCCCTCTTCCGTTGATCTTTCACTTTACCAAGCATGACATCTTTCTCCAGAGAAAAGTCCCTTCTGATAACATGACTAAAGTAGGTGAGATGAAGTCTGGCCATTCTCACTTCCAAGGAACATTCCAGCTGCACTTTTTCCAGGACATATTTGTTAGTTTTTTGAGCAGTCAATGGTACTTTCAGCATTCTTTGCCAACCCCACAACTCAAAAGTATCAACTCTTCTTTGGACTTCTTTATTCATTGTCCAGCTCTCACATGCATCACAATCCATAATACTAAACAAATATTTAAAAACACTCCTCAATAATTCAGCATACATTCCATTAGTTAAATTAGTTATATATATATATATATATATATATATATTCTACAAAGTCTTACAAACAAAAATTAACTCAATAATAAAAGGCTTGTGGTACAGTTCTACTCTGTTCTATAGGACCACTGTGAGTCAGAATCACCTGGATGGCAGAGAGAAGCTGAAAGTTAGAGAGAGTAAATCATTTCTCTTTATTAATGTAGGATGTGTGTACTTGGATCAGGATACAAAACATATGATCAACAAGCATATTTGACTTTTGATATGTTGTTTTTATACCACAGAAGATTGACCCAAAGAAGAAACATATACATTAAAGAGAAAAATAAAATTTCTCAAATATAGCTAAAATCTACCTTATATTTTCAATATTTATTTTATTATATATTGAATCCTTAAAAGAGGATATTTCTATTCAACTGAAGAGGAACAAAAATTTCATTTAAACTAGATTTTAAAGAAGTACAACAATTCAAAGAGAGTTTTAGAGTCTGTGCTTTGGTGGGAAGAATTAATTTTAAGAATGAAACTTGAAAACATGCTGAGGGAAAAAAGATTCACAGAATGGCAAACAGTATATGATCCCTCATAAATGAATTATCTAGGATAGGCAGGTGTATAGAGACAATATTTATTAGAGGTTGCCAGGTAATTTGGAGGGAGGGTGGAAGGAGAACTCAATACCTAGGGAACACTGAGTTTGTTAAAAATGATGAGGAAATCTGGGAAAGAATATGGGTGATAGTTGAACATTATGAACATAAGTTAATGTGACCAAAGCATATGTATGGATAATATTGAAACAATGAATATTTTGTTATATGTATATTTAATGCAATTAAAAAGGAATAAGGGAGAGAGAAAGAGGAAGGAAGATAGGCAGGCTAGCAGGCAGGCTGGCAAAAGTTTGGCAAAGCTCAAAGAGTCAACATTGCAATACAAAGCAGAATAGGCAAAGCTTTGTGAGATAGGCAGTGCGGGGAGAGGTGAGAGGGAGCTTGAAAGATTTAATCCTTTCATTTTAAATATTTAATCCTTCCTTTCATATTTAATGCAATATTAATGATGAGAGTAATGTTTTGCAATGCACCATAATACAGGCATATCTTGGACATAGATCTTTGTTTGGTTCAAGATCACCACTATAATGCAAATATTACAATAAAAGGAGTCACACAATTTTTGGTTTCCCCATGCATCTAAAGGTTACATTTACACTACACTCTATTAAGTGTTATATAGCATCATGAAAAGGTTTGAAATGTGAAAATTACCAGAATTTGACACAGAGTTATGAAGTGAGCACATTCTGTTGGAAAAATGGTGCTGATAGACTTGTTCAGTGCAAGGTAACCATAAGCTTGCAATTTGTAAATAATACAGAACCTATGAAGCACACTAAATATGAAGCACATTTAAATGAGGTAAGTCTGTAAATGAAGTTACCAGAGAAGATATGAACAAGCATTCATCTTTATATCTACATACCCTGAATATATTCCTATATGTAGGATGAGCTCAGTTACCTCTCCCTTTATTTGCACAAATTTTAAAGACATTCTCCTCCAGCACTGAGAAATTCTGATATGATTTCTATACAAGCAAAACCAACATTATCACCCCAGCACTGGGAGCTATGATTAGTTTCAATGGTTTTAAAATATTTTTTTCTTTTCACCATTTTTAGAAATGTCAAGAAAAATGTGTTTCAGCTTTTTCCCATCATGTAAGTACTCAACACATTGTCATTACAACTGGTGACACTGTGAATACCTTAAGAACAAAGCTGAATTTAAAAATAAAAAATGAAATCTAGTGATTCACATTTATTAAAATGATCCATCAGCCTTTTCTTATTTTTTCTTTTTTTACCTGAAAACTCTTTCTACTGTCAGAAAAATAAATAAATCTCTGACAGTGTAGATAATAGCATTCACATGTCATTGTTTCAGAAAGCTATTTCATTCAGCAGCTTAAGAGAAAACTGCCTTTCTAAGAAGCAAAAGAGCTGTTGTGGTTTGTTTTCTGTACCTTGGAAGATAGCTGTGCTTTGTGATTTGGATCTGAGGAGGAGTTAGGAGTCTATCTAATGACAAGTACTGTAGTGCTCCTAGGACCCATGGTTTGGTTGAGGTGTGTGTTCTTCTCTATCACACTGATTTTCACAGTAATCCCCAGAATTAGCTTAACTTGTAAAAAGTTAAAAAATAAAAATTAAAAAAAAGGTCTTTTTGAAAGAAGAATGCACTTTTATCTCTTATTAAAATCTAGATTATCCAAACAACCATTCATTAAAGATTAATGAATAATAATTAATTATCAATTACTGGGAGAAAAGACTTCATATATTTGCCTTGGGCTTGACAAGGAATCTTGGCAAGGCTGTCATGCTCAGAGGGTTCCAGGGAGGGTGTGATGCTGAACACTAAAAGTTAAGTGACATTTCCAAAATCCTGCAGGAAAAACACGTGGACATCATCCACAACAACAACAAATTCACCTTAATTTGTCTTTCTCTTGCCTGTGGAAAAAGAGAGGAATGACATCAAATTATTTTCATGGCTTAAAATGGTCATATTAACTGGTTAGCATGTAGAATTACTTGAAATAATGTCCCAAAGAAATTATTTCAAAGGGCAATCATCAGAAAAATAATTGTTTCGTTATCTTTATTTTTAAAGATTTTCTATATATATGAAAATCAAGTATTTCAATTTGAAAGTTATATTTAGATATAAAAATTGCAAGCACTAATGATAAGTGTATAAACTAATGATAAGTGTATCTGAGACACAGGCAGTAATGGGAGTCTGGTGCATTAGTCACACTTTAAAATTTAATTTCTCTGTTCAGGATCTGTTCAACTGAATAGAAAATGAGATATGTGCTATTCTGAGTGGGAGTAAGTGGAGTAGTCCAGCTTAACTAAGATTTTTAATGGTAACAAGAATATGTATATTTGATTATGTAAAATAAATTTATCTGAACTCTATTTTATATCAACATGAAGAAATATATGTGCAGAACACAGAAAAAAATTCTACTTTAATCTTGTTGGCCTCCTCTTTATGTACAAGATGTGTTATTATGGATTTCAATTTTTTATCAGCTAATATATGTCAAAAATCAATATTTCTAGAAAAAGTTTAATGATCTCTCTGTTCACTAAATTTACCATATAATATTAGAGTACTATCTATTTTCTTATTCTTGAATAAAGACAGGTAACAAACTACACTTGAATTTTGTATACTCAGGGAACAAAATAAAGGGTATTTTATTGTATTACAAATATTAATTTATTTAAATGAGTGAGCCATTGGTATTTTCAATAATTGAAGAATAATGCCAACAAGTCTCAGAGAGGGCAATCAGAAACAATTTTGAAATTAGCTTAACAATATATTAGATATTTTATTTAAATTAAATATATGTACTCTGTAATTTGTATCAACATGGGCAAAATAATTAAAGAGTAACACAATTGTCTAGGGAACAAGTTGAATATTGTAGATCTCATACTTTTAATTTCTACTAAGGAAGTACTTTGTTGTTTAAATTATTTAGTTGATGTCTCAAAAATTAAATGTTTTTGAATCACTCATGTGTTGAATTATACTTTCATATACAATACTTCTTTAGTAGTAAATGATAATAACTTAAATCTGTATAAATAGCTTTATTAATTATGTTAGCAATTATGTTATATTTTCATTTAATAGTTGTTTATTTAACTTATATTATCCCATATTTAAAAAAGAAAAGTTATTAGACATTAACAACTTTACTTCTATTCATGAATTTTGAGTTTTGTATACAGGATCAATTACCCAAACTTGTAAAGTATAATCAGGACAGAAGTTATTTCATAATTGATTTAATTAGCCTAATAATTATAAATATTACCAAAAAACTGATAGAAATGTTTTGTTTTTGTTTTCCCATATTGAAGATTAATATGTGTCTAATAACTAGATAAAAATAAACAAACCAAACTCAAGCAACCCCTCCTTGGGTTTCTGAGGCAGCATAACTACAGAAGTAGATTGCACCAACTCCCTTCCAAGGAGTGGCTGGTGGGTTTGAACTGCCAGCCTTCAGGTTAGCAGTCAAATGCCTTAGGCACTCGGCTACCAGAGCTTCCAATAATTAGATATAACCTTTAGATACTAGGAAAACATTCATTATATGAAAATCTATTCTACCCTTGTCAAAGGTCTATAAGCTTTTGTGACTTTCTAAACCATTGCATTTCAAAGTGTTTTCCAAAGAGGGTCTGTATTTCAAACACCAAATTGTCAGGAAAATAATAATAATAATAAGATTAAAAATAACCTTCAAAGGTGTGTTAGGCTGGGTTCTCTAGAGAAGCAAAACCAGTAAAGCTTATATATACTTATAGAGAAAGAAAAATTTATCTTAGGAAAGTGGCTCACACACTTATATAGGTTGGTAAGTCCCAAGTTCTTGGATCAAACCTCAAGCTGGATACTTTTCCTGACTCACGCAGCAGCAGGGGATGAAGAGCTCAAGGTTTGTAGGCAGTATCTGCTGTTGACTCCAACAAATGAGAAATCCAAGATCTCCACATTGAAGGGTGGATTGTTCACTCATGGACAGTTGTAGGCAGTACAACAGGATCCCAATTCACAGAAGACTGTCTCTTTCACAGGATGTCCATAAAAATGTTGGAAGCAAGCCACACCCCTAGGGAAACTCCTTTTCAACGGATTGATTGCTCAAAACATATACATTTGATCCCATAGTGGGAATAACCCACATCACAATTGCTTAACCCACACAGAATTGTGGTCCAGCCAAGTTAACACACATCTCTAATTATCATAAATGAACTTTTTAAACTTCGCGATATTTTTCAAAATACTTTCCCAACACAGATACAATCATATAATGAACAGATAATTCCAACTTTTACTACAGATCTATTGAATTATTTTTTGGTTTCTGATCTGAGAAAGTTAATTTTCATGAAGTAGCATTGATTATGTTATAAAGTTTGATCAGAATGAACTTTCAGGAGAATTCATTTGGATTACTATTTTAGCCCTTACAAGTTGCTGTTTTTGTTGTTATGTGCCATAGAGTTGGACCCAACTCATAGTGACCCCTCCTTGTGTTTCCAAGGCAGTATCACTATGGAAGTAGATTGCCCAACCTTCCTTCTGAGGGTGGTTGGTGGGTCTGAACTGCCTTTAAAAGTAAGGATTTCTAATTTTAGCATCTTTGTTAAATTGCTTTGTCTTAGTATTTATGTAAAATAATCTGTGCTTTGGAATTTAATCTGACTGATTTATTCATCAAATATTTATCCCTGGACAATTGTGTAATACATTATATTCTGGTGTTGTTGCTGTTAGGTGCCGTTGAGTCAGCTCAGACTCATAGTGATCCTGTGTACAGAGAAAGGAAATACTTACCAGTCCTGTGCCATCCTCATAATCTGTGCTATGCTTGAACCCATCATGGGATCCCCTGTGTTAATCCATCTAATTGAGGGTCTTTCGCTTTTCCTCTAACCGTGCACTTTGCTAAGCATGATATCCTTCTACAGGGACTGGTGCCTTCTGATAACATGAAGAAAGTAAAGGAGATGAAGTCTATCAAATCTTGCTTCTAAGGGACATTTCAGCTGTACTGGTATTATGGTAACATGTTGTTGTTGTTGTTATGTGCCGTCGAGTCAAACCCGACTCATAGCCGACCCCTCCTTGGGTTTCCGAGGCAGTATCACTACGGAAGTAGGATTGCCCAACCTTCCTTCCGAGGAGCGGCTGGTGTGTTTGAACCACCAGCCTAGCTCCTTACGGTAACATAGACAAAAAAAAAAAAAAAAAGAAAGAAAAGAAACCTAAATCCATTGTTAACAAGTTGATTCTGACTCATGATAACCCTATGGGGTACAGAGTAGAAGCACTGTATAGGGTTTTCTTTACAGAAAACTTTAAGACTTTAATCTTTACAGAAGCAGATTGTCAGGCCTTTCTTTCACACCACAGTTGGGTGGATTTGATCCATCAACCTTTGAAGTGGTAGACTAGTGTAAACTTGAGTCAGCAGGGACTTTTATAGCATAGATAAGATTCCTAAAATTATGAAGATTATATTACAATGGAAAGAGATAAACAAAAAGTTCATAAACATAGAAATGAAAATTACAATGTTATATGAATAATAGTTACCAAAAAAAGGACAAAACTAAAAATTAACTCACTGCCATCAAGTTGATTCTGACTCATGGCAACCCCTCCTTGGGTTTCTGAGGCTGTATCTCTATGGAAGTAGATTGCCCAGTCTTCCTTTTTGAGGACTGGCTGGTGGGATTGAACCGCCAGCCTTCTGGTTAGCAGTCAAATGCCTTAGGCACTATGCCACCAGAACTAAGGCCATAGGATAAAAATGGATGGGTATGGAATGAAGGAAGTATCTGAAAAATGAATAAGAATCAGAATAGAAAATCTCCAATCATGTCAATTGAGGAAAAAAAATGGTACCAAAATGTTAATTGGAGTCATAAAACATCACTTAATATGGGGAAGAAAGAAGACAAGGTTACCTGAAGATGGTTGAATAAAAATGAAAGAAATAATACATTAAGAAAAGAAATAGAGTTAGATCAAATTGTATCTTGCATACAATGGTGTGACATAAAGATTTTATTATACTTAAACCATGAAGTAAATAGAGTCTCTCAAGCTCTAGAATAATAGGAAATGATTTGTATATTTAAAATAGAACTCTGGCTATTACACAAAGATGGATCTTGGTGGTTAGGGAGTGAAAGTGAAAACAAGCAGACCATATAAGAGTTTCTATGTTCTAGAAAATAAGTGAAAAATAAGACCTACAGGCCAAATCTAGCCTATTACAACTTGTTTATGTGCTGTCTATTACTACTTTTTGCTCTAATGACAGAATGAAGTAGTCATAACAGAGTTTATAAAGGCCACACAGCCTAAATTATTTACTATTTGATGCTTCGCAGACAATTTTTGCCAATCCTTGATCTAGACTATAGTGACCTGGACTACAACAAGTACATAGTTGAAATAGTTACAGTTGAAATAGAATAATTCTTAACTGCTTAAAAGATACACTTTACTTTTTTCCTTTGCACCATCAGTTAGTTTTTTGTTGTTGTTGTTGTTGTTGATGCTGTTTATTATGGAATATGAATTCCTAAAATGGCATCATTAATGTAACAATAAATTCCTTATAGGGAAGAAATTTTCCTATATAATTAGACAGTAATATAAATACTAATAAACATAGAAGTAAAGTAACAAACAAACATATCAAAAGTACACTGTAAAAAATAGATAACAATATTATCTACAGGCATATATATTTTTTTTCATGCAAATTCATAAACATGGCTCCCCAAAAGGAAAAGAATAAATAAACAAAAAACTGATACAAAACAAATATTAAAACATGTCATTCAAATTAGCTACTTAAGCATTGTATCAGGAATTTTAATATATATTTAAAATTGATCATATAAGCAAAAATTGGACACATAAGGTACATAACAGGAATGAAAAATTTAAGAAAAAATCACTGCCATAGAGTCAATTCCGACTCACAGCGACCCTCTTCAGGTCTGCAAGGCAGTAAATCTTTACAGAAGTAGATTGCCCAGTCTTCCTTCCATGGAGTGCAAAACGGCATCAAATTCTCTGTAACAAATATCAAGGCCAAAAAAATGTAAGGGATAATTAAAAATGCATTAGATGAAAAAAACGTAACACATGGATTATATATCTAGTTAAAGTATTCTTTAAATAAAGCAGCTCAAATAAAACAAAAGATCATATATAAACTAAGCAAATAACATAAACAAATATCCTGCCTCAGAGAAACAGACACCCCATCATTTGTGACAGAGTGCTAATGTAGTTCTCAAGTTTTCACTCTCAAACATGCAAGCCAACACAGATGATTGCTTATGTGCTGAGTGTATTCTTTTCTAACTCTAGTTTCCATCCCATACAGTGTGAGGCACTTTGCTCATGCATGGAGACACCCCAACTTGCATTTTTAATCACTGTTCACATTCCCACAAAGATATATCTCAAGTATCTCTGAAGCAAAGGGAAAAGCATTACAATGTTTTGGTATTATGAATTATGGTATTGTCAATACTCAATACTCTCCAATATGCATATGTATAATATGACTCATATTCATAATTATGACTCCATGCCAGTGGGTTTGGTTTGTTCTTTTTGGTTGAGAATTAGTGCATCCAGTCAGTTCTGACTGGTAGCCAACCGGTGTACAACAGAAAAACCACTGCCCAGTCCTGTGCCATCCTCAAAATCATTGCTGTGTTAGACATCATTGTTGAAGCCACTGTGTCAATCCATCTCATTGAGGGACTTTCTCTTTTTCAATGACTCTCTACTTTCCAAAGCATGATGTCCTTCTCCATGAACTGCACACTTCTGATAGCATATGTCTACATGCGTGAGACAGAAATATTGCCTTCCTTACTTCTATAGAGTATTGTGGCTGTTCTTCTAAGACAGGATTATTCATTCTTCTGGCAGTCCATGTTATATTTTCTATCTTTGCCAATATCATAACACAAAGGTATCAATTCTTCTTCAGTATTTCTTATAAATTATCTAATTTTCATGTGCATGGAAGGCAATTGAAGCAGCATGGTTTGAGTCAAGAACATTTTAATCCTCAAAGTGACATCTTTGCTTTTTAACACCTTAGTCTTTTGCAGAAGATTTGACAAACATAAAATATTGTTCCATTTCTTGATTGCTGCTTATATGGACTTTGATTATGGATCCAAGTAAAATAAAATCCTTGATAATTTCAATCTTTTCTCCATTAATCATGATGCTTATTGGTCTAGTCGTGAAGCTTTTTTTTTTTTCTTTATGTTGTGAGGTAATCCATACTGAAGGCTATGGTCTTCATCAGTAAGTACTTCAAGATTTCACTTTCAGCAACCAAGTCTGTATCACCTGCTTATCGTAGGTTGTTAATTCATTAAGTTTTCCTCCAAACCTAATGCTGAATTCTTCTACATATAGTCTGGTTTCCCAGATAATTTTCTTAGCATGCAGAGTGTATAGGCATGGTAAAACAATACAATTCTGACACAAACCTTTCCTGACTTCAAATCATACATTATCTACTTGTTCTATTCAAATGACTGCCTCTTGTTCTATGTACAATTTCCACATAAGCAAAACTATGTATTCTGCAATTCTCATTCCTCTAAATGTCTTCCATAGTTATAGTGTACATAGTCTAATGTGTTTGTACAGTCAATAAAACAGATAAATATCTGTCTGATATTCTTTGGCTTCAGCCAAGATCCATCTGACATCACCACTGATATCTCTTGTTTTATGTCTTCTCAATCTGGTGTGGATTTCTGGAAGCTCCCGTCAATGTACTGTCACAATCATTTTTAAATCATCATCAACAAAATTTTACTTGTATTTGACATTAATGATAACTTGATTACTTGAATAACTTCTGCATTCTGATGGATCACCTTCTATGGAAAGAGCACAAGTATGGATCTCTTCCAGTTGGTTGGCCAGGTAGTTGCCCTCCACGTTTCTTGACATAGATGAGTGAGTGCTTCCAGCATTGCATCCATTTGTTGGAACATATCAATTAGTATTTGGTCAATTCCTGAATCCTTGTATGTTGCCAATGCCTTCAGTGCAGCTTGGACTTCTTCCTTCAGTACCATCTGTTCTTGGTCATATACTACTTCCTGAAATGTTTGAAATTCAATAAATTCTTCTTAGTTCAGTGAGTCTATGTATTCTTTCTATACTCTTGTGATGCATTGTTCAGTATTTTACCTATAGAATTCTTCAATACTGCAACTCATGTTTGAATTTTTTTGTCTTCGATTTTCTCAGTTTGAAAAATGCTGAGTGTGTTCTTCTCTCTTTGTTTTCTAACTCCAGGTATTTTCCCATTTTACTACAATATGTTACTTTGTCTTTTAGAGCTGTCCTTTGAAATCTTCTCTCTGGCTCTATTTCTTCATCGTTTCTTCCATTTGCTTTACCAACTCAACTTTCAGAAATAAGTTTCAGAGTCTCTTATGACATCCATTTTCATCTTTTAAAATTTTCATTCCTTTGTTTTTAGTAAACTTTTTCTTTCTTCATGTATAATGTCTTTGATGTTATCTCACAACCCTTTTGGTTTTTGGTCATTAATGTTCAATGCGTCAAATCTATTCTTGAGATAACCTCTAAGTTCTGGTGGGATATACTCAAGGTTATACTTGGCTCTCTGAGCTTGTTTTAATTTTCTTCACCTACAATTGGACTTGTCTCTAAGCAATTGACCTATTGTGACTGTTGATATAGAGTTTCTCCATTATATCTTTCCACTGATATGGTATATTTCATTCTTGTGTAATCCATCTGATGAAGTGTATATGCATATTTGCCATTTATACTGTTGAAAAAAGATATTTGAAATGAATAAGTCATTTGTCTCAGAAAATACTGTCATGTGTTCTCCAATATTGTTTATATAACCAGGATTATATTTTCCAACTATTGATCTTTCTTCTTTGTTTACAACTTTCATATATAAGCCACCGGCAATTATCAATGCATCTTGATTGCATGTGGAGACAGTTTGAGACTGCAGAAATTGGTAAAAAAAAAGTCTTCAATTTTTTCATCTTTGGCCTTACTGATTGATACATGTGAGAGTGAAGGTTGTGTGTCAATTTGGCTGGATCATGGTTCTGAGTGGCTTGGCAGCGGGATACAGTTATTCCCCATGGTGAGATTATAATCACTTCTATGGTAGAATCTGCTGTGATATCAGTGGAAAGGGAGCTGCCTTTAGGATGTGGCCTGTTTCCTGTATATAAGGAGAAGATTTGGGCAAGGTTACTAGCTTTTGCAGCATTTGGATACTGCATTTGGCTGAATCTTCATCTCCATTTCCAGGACTTGCTGTCTTGTCTGCCAATCTTGAGATTGTTCCTGGGCTTGAACTAGTGGTCTGCCTTGTTGCCTGATGATCTTAGGACTGTGCCATTTTACCTGCCAACCTTGGGTTCATCAACCTAAGCAGCCAGCAGCTGCCCAAGTTGGGAGATGTTGCTAGCTCCAGTGGGCCTAGAATAAGAGGAAGAACTGAAGCCAAAGTTCAAGGGGCCTTCACTCAGCCCTTAGATCTGGCACTCTGAATTTGGACTTCTATCCTCCAAAACTTTAAGAAAAAAATTCCTGTTTGTTAAAGCCATCCACCTGTTGTATGTCTTTCATAGCAGCACTAGAGAGCAAAGAAGGTGCTTTGGTGGTGCAGTTCCCTAAGGGAGTTGACTGCTAACCAGAAGGTTGGTGGTTCAAACCCACTAGCTACTCTGCTGAAGAAAGATGAGGCAATCAACTTCTGTGAAAACTTATCACCTCAGAAGCTCAATGGAGAAGAAACAAGACAGTGCATAGGTTTGAACAAGAGTGTTATCTGGTCTTCCTGGCAGAAATAGGATATTATTCTATCACTGATGGCATTGTACTTCAGCATAGATCTTTAAATGCACTTTTTTTTTTTTTTTTTTTTATGTATGTGACATCATTCTTCAATTTGTTATTCCTGACATACTAGAACATATGAATGTCTGATCCAAAATGACCATACCATTTTCCATTTCAGCTCATTAATGTCTAGGCTATTGATCTTCAAGCATTCCATTTCATTTTTTATAACTTCCAATTTTCCTAGATTCCTACTTTGCACATACTGCATTCTGTCTATTTAATGGATGCTTGCAGTTTTTTTTTTTTTTTTCTCCTTTTGAGTCATTTCACATGACTTTATTTTATCCATGTCATTAAAGTCAACTCTATTTTGATTGGGCAGATTTTCCTCAATTTTATTTTAAGTGACTTCCAATCCGGGGGGCTCATCCTCCTGCACTTTATCAGACAATGTTGTATTGATACTCATAATGTTTTCACTGGCCATTTTATAAGTAGATTGCCAGGTCCTTCTTCCTAGTCTGCCTTGGTCTAGAATGTCTACTGACACCTCTCACATTAGGTGACACTGATGGTATTTAAAATACAGGTTCATAGCCTCCAGCATCACAACAACATGCAAGTCACCACAGTGTGACAAACTGAGAGATGAACAGTGGATTGAAAGCATATCTTTTTGAATTTTGAGTATGGAAGCTTCTGGATTATGAGGTACTTGATATAGTCAATTGGATCCATGGTCATGCACTTATTCTTATATCTCCTTCACTATGAAGTAGGGTCACTGGTCAAGTGATATAAATTATGTAGACTTTCTTGACTGTTTATCAAGAATTCCATAATTCACAGTTAATGTTGGCTCAAACATGAGGACTAAAAAGACAAACCCATATCTTAATTATGTGATAATGAACTACTGATACTTCTAGGTTGGAAGGGGTACACTTTATTCAAATACTATCTAATGACTTTGATGATTTTAACCATCACGTTTAAGCTCCATAGAAGAAAGATGAGACAATCCACTCCTCAAAAGATTTACAGCTTTGGAAACCTATGGGGGTTGTTATGAGTCAGAATTGACCTGATATCTGTAAGATTTTGGATGAAATGTTTAATTGTTCTCCCAGAGGACTTGTGCCATTTGAGTGATCAGCTTTAGTCTCTATGGCTGTTAGGTTGGATAATCAGAAGTGGCAGTTGTTAGATTTGCTTTGTTAAGTGGGAGTCTATGAGTTGGAACTAATAATAGCCTTCATTTCTGCTTCTCTGGCCAATCTATTCATCCTTCGTGTCTGTTATAAAGTGATAAAGACAATGGACAGCTAACATCAGCAGAGTCAGTCATTTTGTCTGCATTTTTCTTGAGTACTCCTTCCATGATGGGTATTTCTGAGTTGACATCAAAAGAAATCTCCCTACTTTGTGATTACTCCAGTATTTGAGTAATTCACTATTTAAATATAATGAAGACAATCCTTAAATGATATGTGTGCAAAATAAAGGCAGTATCCTTAATATTTTGATAGGAAACATGTTTAATTTATATGGCCTAATATGAAAAACAAAGTAAAACACAATTTGTTTATTACATTGTCTCTTATGTAAAATGGAGCATGTTTATCTATTTTTATTTCCTTATGCTTCTTTTCTTATTTTCTTTTTATCATGTAAATGTATTGCCTATTCAAAATTTAAGTATGTTTAAAATTATTCTTTACTTTCTAATAATAATGTTCTTTTCAAATTTATTTTATTCTGATGTTTCATGAATAATTAGATGATAAGGTACTGTGCTGTGGTAAGTCCCATAGACAGTAACCCTTATTCACCAGACAACATTGCTCATTCAATCACTGACAAGTGTTTCTGAAGTGTAAGGTTCAGATTTATTAGAATAGAAAATATTGTGCTAACTTCTTATCATCACATCAAGTTCCTCTGAAATGTATGTTTTAGCATCAATTTACCATTAAAATTCCCAATTTAATCGTAATTCCTGCTACACATAAAATTATCTTTGCCACTTCCTACTGTTCCTCTTCTTTATATCTATACCTTCTTATTTCCATGCTCTCCTCTTTTTGCTATGTCATCCCTCCAAATAATAGTTAATGTGGTAAACACAATAATGAGTTAATATGAAAGATTACATCTTTTGGCAACCCTAAATATTGTATAAGGAACTCTGGTGACACAGGAATTAATGAATTCTGCTGCTGAGTCAGAATCAGCTCAATGGCAGTGAGGTTTTTTTTGTTTTTTGTTTTGTTTTCTTTTGTTTTTGTCTTTTAAGTGTTGTATTTTTTTTGGACAAGCCAAATGACTAAAAAATCCTTTAGTTTCCCTATTTGATTGTAAATAGCAATTTGCTGGAAAGACCTGTCATACTGTGACCCATTGAAGCAGAGAGTAAAATTTTAAGGTCCATTGTCCCCATTTTGTCGTCCTGAACATCCTGTCCCAGGGAAGAGACCCAGCAATGTGTTTCATTGCAGAATCTCTTGTATCAATGTTTGATGACCTTTCTTCTATTTGATATGAGTCTCTTTGTCTTTCAAAAACAATAACTGAGAAATCCGTTTCTTACCTGTATGTTACTTGGAAACTGCTAAAATCTCTATACTGTTTCTAAGAAAGATAGATAATCTGAGAAACTGACATTAGTCTTCCAATTAGGAACTAGAAGCCTGAATATAAGGTCTCTGTGTGTAAAACATAGTTCTCTGACAATTTATATCTGAACATTTGTTAGAGCTTGGACATGATGAAATAAAACAGGGTTTCTCAACATTGGTAGTATTGGTCTTTTGGGCTGGATTATTCTTTGTTGGAGGGGTTCTGGTGTCATAGTGGTTAAAGCATTCAGCCGCAGACCAAAATGTTGGTGATTCATACTTACCAGGCTACTCTCCAAGAGAAAGATAAGATAGTCTGCTTCCATAAAGATTTACAGCCTTGGAAACCCTATGGAGCCATTCTACTCTGTCCTAGAGTCCTTGTGAATCAGAATTGACTCAATGGCAAAGAGTTTGGTTTAGTTCCGTTGTGGAGACTGTCTTATGTGTTACAGTATATTTAGCAACATTGCTGGCCTCTATCCACTAAATACCAGTAGTTCCTTGCCTTCCAATTGTGAGAGCCAAAATATGTCCAGACATTGCCAAGCTAAATATCTCCTTCATGGTGGAAGGGTACCATACTTGATTGAGTACCCCTGAAACAGAGGCATGGCCTTTTAAACTAGGACCATGTTTACTATTAGGTTTATTTAAGAAATTCTGTTGAAGTAGTATTACAAAATTCCAGAGTGGATGAAATGCAATATAGTAGCCCATGTAAATCTGTATGACTTATATATGAAAAATGGTGTAAATTCATATACAGCCAAATGAGCAACTATCCATTCTTAAATTTCTTTCTGTTTACAGGAATTCATTTCTATTTAACTTCTTCTTCTATTTTTTTTTTCCTTACAAGGATTATATACATATTTATCTTTGTGTAATTCAAAGTTGCTACTAACAAAACCAAATTCGTTGCCATCAAGTTAATTTTGACTCATAGTGACGCTTCCTTGGGTTTCCAGGGTGATATCACTAGTAGATTGCCCAACCTTCTTTCTGAGGAGCGGCTGGTGGGTTTGAACCACCACTCTTCTGGTTAACATATGTGTTCATAAGTATATTCTTAAACATGTTTATATATTTAAAATATTAATATACATGCTTAGAAATTTAATAACAAAAAAATTTCATGTGAAATAGAAAGAAGAGTCTAACTATTTGAAAACTGATTTTGGACTATATAATCATTTTTCCTACAAGGGTAAAATGCCAAAAGTTTATTCCTTCTATTTATCACCCCCAGCTTGGCAATCAGAAGCAAGAGAGAAGTAGGAAAAATTTGGGTATGTTTCCTAATTTTTAATTAACCATACTGTTTTTTGAAACCCCCCAATGGATAAAATTTACCCATCAAAAGGGAGATTTATTCTTCAAGATATCAATTTATTGAAAATGATAAAAACATGTATATAAATGTATTTCAGATGGTTAAATGTGACAGACTCTAGGGACTTGACAAGGGCTTTTACTACAGCTATTGATCACCTTCTTAAAAACATTGTTTTTATCACAATATAGGAGTTTACTTTCTTCAACAGATATTATTGGTTAATCTAAAAATAAAATAAACAGTCATTCTGTCTTTTCATCAGCAAGTACTTTGTGCTCTTTTTTCATTTTGCCTGAATTTGTCTGTCTTGGGGTCTATGTTGGCGGGAAAAGAATAAATAAACACTATACATAAGAAATGAATATTGCAAGTAAGTAACCTTAATTAATAAAATTAATAATATTGCAAAGAATAGATGTCTGGTAAAGCTGGCATTGAGCCAAATACTCCAGATGATTTTGTGAAAGCAGATTCATTATCTAAGATTCAGCAGGAGCTCTAGAGGCACTGTGGTTAAAGTATTGGGCTTCTAACCAAAAGGCCAATAGTTCAAACCTACCAGATGCTCTGTGGGAAAAAGATGTAGTAGTCTGCTTTTTTAAAGGAAGACCTATGGGGTAGTTCTACTTTGTCCTAAAAAAGGGTCACTATGAGTCGGAATTGACTGGTTGGTTAAGAACCAAAGGACTGGAAATTAATCACATGGAAGTGATTAAAACATAATAGAGAAAATCATTTGTCATTTACTTTGAAATGCTGTGTATTTTCTTAAAAAAACTTTCTTACTTTTTATTTTGATTTGGGTAAAGTTTGTAGCACATAGAGATTTCCTAATAAAAAATTCATACAAAGTTTTTTTTTTTTTTTTTTTATGACGTACATTGAAATCCCAGCAATTTAACAGCACCTTTCTCACTTGCTCCCTGTGTTTACACTTCTTTCCCTTTGTCCTTCTTTCCTATCCCTTCCTGTTTTGTGAGATATTTTCCTGGACAAATGCTTCCCTTTTGATCTCATATAAGTGATCGCTCTAGTGAGTACATCCCTCCTAGTTGTTATTGTTCACCTTATGCAGCTATCTATTGTTTGACTGAAAGCTCAGCCAGGAGAGTGAGTTTGGTTCCAGGCCTGAAGGGTATCTAAGGACAATAGCCTCTGGGGTTCCACCATTCTCTATCAGATCAATAAGCTTGGTCTTTTTTTTTTTTTTTTTCCTGATTTTGAGTTTTGTTCCTTTTTTTTTTTTTTTTCTCCATTGTATCAATGACCTGCTATTGTGATTCTTTTCATAGTAGCCAACAGTGGTAATTGCTTACCATCAAGTTCTGGTCTCAGGTTGTTGAAGGCTGAGATTCACATTGCACATTAGTTTTGGACTAATTGTTTCCTTGTATCTTTGATTTTCTTCATTCTTCTTTGCTCGGAATGAGGAGATATCAATAGTTACACTTTAGGTGGCCTCTCACAAGCTTTAAGTCCTCAGTCATTACTTACTAAAGTAGGATGTAGAACATTTTCTTTGTGGACTATGTTATAGAAATGGACATTTGTGTCCCCTTGAGACAATTGATGGTCCTGAGCTCCTAGGATCAGTGACTCATATCCTCTAGTTTAGTTATGGTTAAGAAGTTTTCATAAATGTGCTGTCTGAATGCTCTACTATATTCATGGATGGGTTTACAACAAATATAAATATGTGTAGAAATATACTCTTCCATACCTATATATATCTGTGGATGTTTTTCATTTGCTTTCCCATACCTGTTCAGCTTGTTTGTCTAAGTTTCCACTTGAAGTAATTGTTATTACTGTTATTGCTGGTTTGTGGGTGTAATAGTATTTACCTTTGTTGACTTTCATTCTTCTACTCTTCCCTGTATCTTCTTTTGCCTTATTTTGTGCTGACCTTCCCTTTATGGTGTATTTTCTTTCCCTTTACCCATGTTAGTAAGAGTCTACTCTTAATGAGTAATGAGTGAGTTACCTTTCCTTACTTTCCACCCCCATTAACCTTCAAAGAATGATTCTTCCTATATGTAAAACTTTTCTTGACTTTTTAAAGTAGCATTCTCATATCTGTCCTTTTGCGATTGACTTATTTCACTCAGCATAATGTTTTCTAGATTCATCCATGTTATGAGTTGTGTTGTAGATTCATCGTTGTTCTTTAACATTGTGTGGTATTCCACTGTGTGTACATAGCAAGATTTGTTTATTCATTCATACACTGATGAGCACACAAGTTGTTTCCATCATTTTGCTCTTGTGAGTAATGTTTCAATGAACACATATGTGTATGTTTTTGTCATAGTTCTTATTTCTCTAGGATATAGACATAGTAGTTGGATTCATGGATTATATGATGTTTCTATTTCCAACTTTTTAAGGAAGCACCACCCCTTCTTCCTCAGTGGTTATACCATTTTATAGTCCCACCAGCAGTACATGACAATTCCAGTCTTTGCACACCCTCTCCCACATTTGTTGTATTTTTTTTTTTTTTTTCAATCGGGGGTGAGATGACATCTCATTTTAATTTGTATCTGTCTAATGACTAATGAGCAAGAGCTCTGGTGATGTACTGCCTAAGGCATGACTGCTAACCAGAAGGCTGTCAGTTCAAACCCACCAGCCACTTCTCAGAAGGAAGGTTGGGCAATCTACTTCCGTAGTGATACCACCTCAGAAACCCAAGGAGGGGTCACTATGAGTTGAATCCGTCTCAATGGCAGTGAGTTTGTTTTTTTTAGTTTTAATGACTAATGAAAGGACCTCTTGTGGCCTAGTGGGTATAGCATTTGGCTGTTAATCAGAAGATCAGAAATTCAAACCCACCAGCTGCTCTGCAAGAGGAAGGTGAGCAATCTACTTCCATAAAGATTTATAGCCTTAAAAATCCAATGGAAGTCACTATGAGTCAGAATCGACTAGATGGCAGTGAGTTTGGTTTTTAGAATGAATAATTGTCACGGGCATTTCTTCACATGTTTATTAGCCACCTGAATGTCCTTTGGGTGAAGTGTCTATCATGTCCTTTGTCCAGTTTCTAATTGGATAATTTTCCCTTTTATTGTTGAAGTGGTGAAGTTGTCTATACATTTTAGAGATTAGTTCCTTCTAAGATATGTTGTTACCAAAATGTTTTCCCAATCTGTAGTTTACATTTTAACTCTTTTGCTGGAGTTTTTGTTGTGCCAAAATATAATGTGCATCTAAATTTTAAATTTAAAAAATAAATAAATTTTAGGTGGTCTCATTCATCTAACTTGTCTTCATCTGTTTGTGCAGTTTTGGTTATGTTTTATACTGTATTCATGCACTGTATTAGGCCCCAAAGTTTGTCCTTATCGTTTTGGGTGATTGTTATAGTTTTAGGTTTTCCATTGAGATCTTTCATCCACCTTTAGCAGATTTGTATATAATGACAGATAGGGATGCTGTGTCACTTTTCTGCAAATGGATATCCAGTTATACCAGCACCATTTGTTAAGGAGACTATCTATTTCTCATTTACTGGGTTTCAGTCTTTTGTCAAAGGTAATTGTCCGTAACTACAAGCATTTACTGATGAGTTCTTAGTTCTGTTCCATTGGTCTATGTGACTGTCATTATACCAATACTAAGCTGTTTTGACTACTGTGGCGGCATAGTAGGTTTTGAGACTGGGAAATGCAAGACATCCTACTATTTTCTTCTTTAGTAGAGTTTGCATATCCAGGGTCTCTTTCTTTTAAATATAAAGTTGGTAATCAGATTTTCCATCTTTTTAGAGGATGATAATAGGATCTGGATTGGCATTGCATTATATCTGTAGATTGCTTTGGGTAGTATCAACATTTTCACAATGTTAAATTGCCCTATCAATGAGCATGATATATTCTTCCCTTTTTAGATCTCTCTTGGTTTCTTGTGATGGTATTTTGTAGTTTTCTTTGTGTAAATCTTTTTCTGATTAGACTTGTCTCTAACAATTCTATCTTTTGGGTAGTTTTTGTAAATAGTGTTATTTTCCTGATTTCCTTTTCAGAGATTTTTTGTATGTGGATCTTGTATGTTTTTTTGTATGTGGATCTTCCACTTTTCTGAATCCTGTAGTTTTCTTGGTAAGCCTCTAAGATTTTCTATGTATAAACAGAGATAGCTTTATTTCTTCTTTGCAAATTTGGGTGCCTTTTATTTCCCTTTTGGCCTTATTGCTCTGCCTAGGATTTCCAATACAATATTGCATCAGAGTGAGATTAAGGACATCCTTGTTTGGTTCCCATTTACATTCTGTCATTGAGAATAATATTGGTCATTGGTTTTGTATATACACCTTTAATTATGTTGGGGAATTTTTCTTCTGTTACTATTTGCTGAGAATTTTATTAAGAATTGGTGTTGGAATTCATCAAATGTCTTTTCTGCATCAATTGATAATGATCATGTGATTTTTTTTTCCTTTCTTTTATTTATATTGTAGATTATGTTGATTACTTTCCTAATGTTAAACCATTCATGTACAATACCTAAAATTAATCCTACTTGGCCATAATTTATTATTTTTTTGATATGTTGTTGAATTATATTGACTAGGATTTTGTTGAGAATTTTTGTGTCATTCATTGTGAGGGATATTAATCTATTGTTTTATTTTTTAAAGATGCCTTTGCCTGGTTTTGGTATCAGTGATATATTTGTTTCATAACATTTGTTTATTTCAAGAGGATTCCATCCTTTTCTATGTTGTGGAATAGTTGGAGTGAAATTGGTGTCAGCTCTTCTCTGAACATTTGGCAGAATTCATCATTATAGCCATCGGGACCAGAACACTTTTATTTTTAATTTTGTTTTTTAAAAAACTTGGAAGTTTTATTTATGTATTTATTTACTTTCAATGGCCTGTTCAATTATCTCTTGTGATGAGTCTGTTCAAATATTCTAACTCAGATTTTATTAGTGTGGATAGTTAGTGTGTGTCTAGAAAACTGCCTTTTTCTTCTAGGTTTTCAAATTTGTTATAATACAGTTCTCTACAGTGTTCTGTTACTATGCTTCCTTTTTTCCAGTAGGTTTGGCTGTGAAGTTACATAGTTCATTTCTTATTTGTGTTATTTGCACCTTCTGCTTCTTTTCCTTTGTTAAATTTACAAGGGGCTTGTCAATCTTATTAATCCTATCAAAGAACCAGCTCCTGGTTTTGGGAATTCTTTCTATTGTTTTTCTGTCTTCTATTTCATTATTTCTGTTCAAATCCTTATTACTTCTTTTATTTTGGAGACTTTGGGCTTTTTTACTGTTCTTTCTCTAGTTGGTGGAGATGTTGGTTTAAGCCGTTGATTTTTGTTCTTCCCTCTTTTTTGATGTGTGCCTTTATTACTGTAACTTTTCTGAGCCCTGCTTTTGCTGTGTGCCAAAGATTTCACTATTTTGTGTTTTCATTATCATTTGATTCAAAGAATTTCTTATTTCATTCTCTATTTCTTCTATTATCCAGATGATTTTAAGCAGGGTGTTATTCAGTTTCCATGTATTTGATTTTTTCCTTGATCTTTCCATTGTTGATTTTTAATTTTATAGCATTGGATCTGGGGAGAGAGTTTGTAATATTTTTATGTTATTAAAGCTTGCTTTGTGTCCTAACATATAACCTATTCTTGAGAATGAATGTTTCATGTGCACTGGAATATATTGCATATTATGTTGTTATTGGGGGAAGTGTTCTATATACATCTATGAGGTCTAGTTGGTTGATTGGGTTGTTTAGATCTTTTGTATCCTTGTTGAAGTTCTTTCTAGTTATTCTATCCTTCATCAAATGTTATGTGTTAAAGTTTCCTACTATTACCATGGAATTCTCTATTTCTCTTTCCAATTATATTGTTATATTAAAGTTTGACTTATTTATTTTAGGGCTCTTTCATTGGGTACTTAGGTATATATTATGGTTATAAATTGTTGTGGGATTGACCCTTTAATCTTTAAAGATTATTATTCCTAGTCTCTTTTTCTGGTTTTTGCCTTAAAATCTATATTACCAGAAATTAATGTTGACACTCTGGCTCTTTTTTCAGTTGTCATTTGCTTGATATATGTTTTTCCATCTTTTGATTTTTTAGCTTACTTTTGCCTCTGTGTCTAAGGCATGTCTCTTGTAGACAAAATGTTGCTGGGAAATGATTTCTTATCCATTCTGCAACTTTCTGTTTCTTGACTGATGCATTTAATCCACTTATATTTACTATACTTATCAATAGGTGTGTGTTTTCTGCTGTCATTTTGCTGAGTTTTCTTTTTGTGTGAGCATGTGTGTGCCTGTGGTCTTGATAGTTTGTTTAATATATTTTTCTGTGCTAAGTTAATTTTGCTTATAGATTTTCTTATAATTTTCTTCATTGCTGTTGGTTTAGTTTTTACTGAGACATTACACATTTTCTTATTTACTATTTTGGTGAGAAGTTTTATTAATCTTCTTTAAGGCTTACCTTACAATTTACTGTTACCTTGCCAAGTTTAAAACAGTTTGTTCTCTCTTGATATCATTTTGTCTTCTTTTCCATTTAGAAGTTCTGTAACTAAATCAATCCTTCCCTCTTTTTGCTTTGTAGGTCTCATTATTTACAGAGTGGTATCTCTTAATACTTCTATATCTGGGTTGATTTCTGGGTGAATTTTTCATGTGTGTTAATCCCTAGTTGTTGTCTGTTGTTGTTGATTTTCTCTCTGAAGGACTCTCTTTTGCATTTCTTGTAAGGAGGGCCAGTTTTTGACAAATGATCTTAATTTCTCTTTACCCGAGAATGAATGTTGTAATTTTTCCATCATATTTGAGGGATGATTTTGCTGGATATATAATTGTTGTTGTTGTTGTTGTTGTTGTTATGTGCCGTCGAGTCGGCCCCGACTCATAGCGACCCCTCCTTGGGTTTCCGAGGCAGTATCACTACGGAAGTAGGATTGCCCAACCTTCCTTCCGAGGAGTGGCTGGTGGGTTTGAACCGCCAGCCGTCTGGTTAGCAGGCAAGTGTCTTAGCCACTATGCTACCAGAGCTCCCATATAATTCTTAGTTGGCATTTTTTTTATTTTTTAATTTCAGGTTTTTATGTACATCAGCCTATTACCTTCTTGCTCCACTATGATTTTTGTTTATTTGTTTGTTTGTTTTGTTTTAATATATCTGGGCAAAAAGATGTATGTGTTTCTCTGGTAGTTTTGTAACAATGGGGTTCTCACCAACTGTCTCCTGCTGTATTTGGTAGCAAGTATGAGAGTGGGTGCAGGTCTCTGATTGCTGGTCAGGCAGAGCAACTGAAGGTAAGCTGGGCAGTTATTGGCCAACAGCTGCCAGGAAATCAGGGATGGTGGAGGAGGTAATGGCCCTTGCCCAGTGGATGGGGTAGCAGGTGATGTGGGTACACTTGGGTAAGGTTTCTGATTCTTGACTGATTGGGAAAGAAAGAAGCACAAAAAATAATAGGGTAAAAGAAGAAAAGAAAAATAAAAACAAGTAGAGTAAAAGGAGAGGATGAAGAAGAAAGAAAGAAAAAACAAAAAGAAAAGAGAGAAAAAAGAAGAAAAAAAAAAGTGTGGCACAGTAGTAGTACAAGCACTTGATGCCAGACATGGCTATGGCATAACTGTAGGTCTGGCTTTGTAAGAGCATGCACCACCCAATTCAGCTTTAAGAGCAGGTACTACTCAAAACAGAACTGGCAGGGCATGGGACATCTGTTTATTTTTCTTTTTTTAATTCTGATTTGGGTGAAAGTTTACAAACCAAATTCATCTTCCATACAGCAGTTCATATAAACTTTGCTTCATGACACTGACTGCAATCTCCCACAATGCACCAGCTCTCCTTCCACTATCTCCCCATAGCCACCTCTTCCCTGTGTCCTTCCTTCTCATGCACTCTGGCCCCCTCAACCTGTCTCCCTGTGCATACAAAGCCCTTATAGTCTCCCAGGATTGACCTCTCCAAAGAGTATATCTACCTATTGTAAATATTCAGCTGATATGCTTGTATTTTGTTTAGCTGGAGGCCACAGAAGTGGGTTCAATTCTAGACCTGAAGGACTACTAGGAGCCATAGTCTCAGGGGTTCCACCAGGCTCTATCAGACCAGTAAACCTGGTCTTTTTTTTTTTTTTTTAATGATTTTGAGTTTTGCTCCACACTGTACTCCCACTTTATCCAGGATCTCCTACATAGATTCCCCTCTGAATGGTTGACAGTGGTAGCCAGGTACCATCTAGTTCTTCTGTTATCATAGTTATTTAAGCTGAGGATTTCACTGTATACCAGTCCCTTGAACTAATTGTCTCCATGTGTCTTTGGTTTTCTTCATTCTTCTTTGATCTGGATGAGGAGAGACCAATTGCAGCATTGCGATGGCAGCTTCTGAATTTTTAAAATCCTGGTGACTACTCCCCAAAGTAGGATGGGAAACACAGTTTTTGTGTAGTATGTTATGCCAATTGAGTTTGATGTCCCCTGCAAACATGGTGCTGAGCCCGCAGGTTCAACTACTTGCTCTTCCAGGTAGCTGGCTGTGGCTAAGAAATGATTGCAACTTTGTCCCTTGTCAGCTCTACTAAATACCTGGAAATGCTTACAGAACATACAAATACATTTGTAGAAATATTGTCTGCCAACCCTATACACGATCATCGGCACACTCCCCCCTGCATAGACATATCTAAGAGTTCAGCCTGTCCACCCATCTATCTACCCATAGATTGATCCTTGTCATCACTGACAATGCAGTACTGTATGTGTGAAAGGGTTCATCTTTATTGTCCATACCTCCCATGTACCTCTCCATGTCTTCTTCTTCCTCAATGCCACCACGTTGAACACTCATATTTGGCACATTGTCCTTCTCTTCACCCAAATCAATACCTGTCTATCTATCTAGCAGTGTTTCTTCCTCTCCCCTCCCACCCTTGGGAACCAAAAAGAAGATTTCCTTCTTTATAGAAACCTTTCCTTGACTTTTTACAATAATGGACTAATGCAATATTTGGCCTCCAGCCAGCATAATGTCCTCCAAGTTCATCCACATTATACAGTGTTTTGAAGACTCTATGTTATTCTTTAGGATTGCATAATATTCCACTGTGGATATGTACCATAATTTGGCTATCCATCCTTCTGTTATTGGGCACCTAGGTTTTTCCTTTTTTTTTGCTATTGTAAACAATGCTGCAATGAACATGAGTGTGTATATATTTGTTCTTGTCCTCGTTCTCACTTCTTTAGGATATATACCTTGTAATGGGATTGCTGGGTCAAATGGTATTTCTAATTTTAACTTTTTAAGGAATTACCATTCTGCTTTCCATATTGTTTGTATTATTTTACAGATGCAATTGCAGTGTATGAGAGTCCTAATCTCTCCAAATCCTCGCCAGCATTTCTTGTTTTTTGTCTTGTTGAACTTTGCTACTAGAGCTGGGGCAAAATGGTATCTTGTTGTTTTGATTTGCATTCTCTAAAGGGAACTCACTTGACTGCTAGCCAGAAGGCTGGAAGTTCAAAGCTACCAGCCACTCCTTGGAAGGAAGATGGGGCAATCTACTTCCGTAGTGATACTGCCTAGGAAACCCAAGAAGGGGTCGCTATGGGTCGCGTCTGACTCCACGGCATGTAACAACAACAACAAAGGGAACTCTGGAGGTGTAGTGCCTAAAGCATTTGACTACTGACCAGAAGTCTGGAGGATCACACTTAACAGCCACTCCTCAGAAGGAAGATTGGAAAATCTACTTACATAGTGATACCACCTTGGAAACCCAAGGAGGAGTTGTTATGAGTCAGATCTGACTCTATGGCAATGAGTTGGTCATGAAAGAGCTTTAGTAGCATAGTGCCAAAGGCACTTGACTGCTAACCAGAAGGCTGGTGGTTCAAACCCACTGGCTACTCCTTGGAAGGAAGGTTGGGCAATCTACTTCCATAGTGATACTGCCTCGGAAACCCAAGGAGGGGTTGCTGTGAGTCGGATCCGACTTGAAGGCACATAACAACAAAAACAACAATGATCATGAACATTTCTTCATGTGTTTGTTGGCCACTTGATAACTCTTTGATGAAGTATCTATTCATGTTTTCTGCCCATTTTTTAATTGGATTATTTGTCTTTTGCTGTTTAGATACTGGAGCTTCCTATAGATTATAGAGATAAGTCCCTTATCAGATACGTTGTTGCCAATTTTTTTTTTTTTTTTTTTCCCAATCTGAAGGTTCTCTTTTGACTCTTTTGGAGAAGTCTTTGGAAATACATAAAAATGTCATTTTAGAAGGTCCTATTCATCTAGTTTATCTTCTGCTGTTTGTGCACTTTTGGTTATGCTGGATAGTCTATTTATGCCATATATTTGTTGTTGTTGTTGTTGTTTGCTGTCGAGTCGGCCCCGACTCATAGCGACCCCTCCTTGGGTCTCTGAGGCAGTATCACTACGGAAGTAAAATTGCCCAACCTTCCTTCTGAGGAGTGCTGGTGGGTTTGAGCCTTCTGGTGAGCAGTCAAGTGCCTTAGGCACTATGCTACCAGAACTCCTTAGGCTCCTAAATTTCCTCCTAGTTTTTCCTTGAGGAACTTTATAGTTTCAGTATTCACATTTAAGTCATTTATCCATCTGGAGTTAGTTTTTGTGTATGGTGTGAGGTACTGATCTTGTTTCATTTTTCTGCAAATGGATATTCAGTTTTACCAGCACCATTTGTTAAACAGACAATCTCTTCCCCATTTTAACTGATTTCAGCCTTTTCTCAAAGATCAGCTGACTATAGGTTGATGGATCTATTTCTGGGTTCTCAATTGTATTCCATTGGTCAATGTGTCTGTTGTAGTACCAATTCCAGGCAGTTTTTACTACTGTGGCTATATAGTAGGTTTTAAGATCCAGGAGGATGAGACTTCCTACTTTGTTCTTCTTCCATAGGGCTTTGCTTATACAAAGTATCTTTTCTTTCCATATAAAGTTAGTGGTTGGCTTTTCCATATCTTTAAAGAAGGTTGATGGGATCAGGATTGGGATTGGATTGAATGTATAGATTGCTTTGGGTAGAACTGACATTTTCACAATGTTCAATCTTCCTATCCATGAGCATAGTATGTTCTTCCATTTATGTGGATCTTTTATGATTTCTTGAAGTAGACTTTTGTAGTTTTCTTTGTACAGGTCTTTTGTGTCCCTGGTAAAATTTATTCCCAAGTATTTTATTTGTTTGTTTGATATTGTAAATAGTGGCATAGTGCCTAAGGCATTTTATTGCTAACCAGAAAGCTGGTGGTTCAAACCCACCAGCCACTCCTTGGAAAGAAGATTGGACAATCTACTTCCATGGAGATACTGCCTTGGAAACCTAAAGAGGGTTCATTATGAGTTGGAACCAACTCAACAGCAGTGATTTCTTTCTTTCTTTCTTTTTTTTTTTTTAATAGCCTAATATATGGTCTTTCATGGAGAATGTTCCATGGACACTGGAAAAAAAAATGTATATTGTGCTGTTGTTGGGTGAATTGCTTTGTAGATGTTTGTATGGTGAAGTTGGTGGATTGTATTGTTTAGTCTTCTGCATGTTTGCTGAATTTCTTTCCAGTCATCCTATCTTTCATTGAAAGTGGGGTATTAAAGTCTCCTACTATGACTATGGGGAGCTCTGGTAGTGTAGTGTCTAAGGCATTTGACTGGTAACCAGAAGGCTGGTGGTTCAAATCCATCAGCCTTTCCTCGGAAGGGAGATTGAGCAATCTACTTCTATAGTGATACTGCTTCGGAAACCCAAGGGGAGGGTAGCTATGAGTCAGATCTAACTGGATGGCAGTGAGTTTTGTTTTTGGTTGGTTTACTATGACTGTGGAGTCATCTATTTACCTTTTTAATTTGGTAAAAATCTACTTTACGTATTTTCAGGCTCTTCCATTGAGTACATAGGCATTTACTATTGTTATATTTTCTTGTTTGATTGATCCTTTAATCATTATATAATAGGCATCCTTGTCTCTTATGGTAGTTTTTGTCTTAAAATCACTTTTACCAGAAATTAATATTGCCACTCCTGCTCTTTTTTGGTTGCCATTTGCTTGATGTATCTCTTTCTAACTTTTGATATTTAGTCTATTTTTGTCTTTCTCTCTAAGGTGTGCCTCTTGTAGACAGCATATTGACAAGTTATGTTTTCTTATCCATTCTGCAACTTTCCATCTTTTGAGTACTGAATTTAATCCATAAACATTCAGTGTAATTATGAATTTGTTGCTGACATTTTATCATGTGTTTTTTCATGGTGTTCCTGGTTTCTTTGTTCCATATAATTTTCTGTGCTGAGTTCATTATGTTTATGAATCATGTTATCATTCCCTTTGTTGCTATTGTTTTAATATGTGCTAAATGTTTCTGCTTTTCCTCTTTTTTATTGGGGTGTGAAGGTTTATAATTTTTCTTTGAGATTACCTTGTATTGTATAATTTTCTCCCTGAGTTTAGAACATTCATTCTATCTTGCAACTTTCTTGACTTCTTCATCATTTAGAAGTTTTGTAACTACACTTTTTTTTGCTCTTTTTGCTTTGTGATTGTCCTCATTTGCCAATTGATGTCTCTAGTTCTCTTTTTTTACAATCTTATAAGTTTATTTTACTTTGGATACACCCATAACTAGGTTGGTTTCTGACTTATGTCATCATGTATATTAATAATTGGCTGTTATTTGCTATTACTTGTTCTCTGTTCAAAGGACTCCCATATCTCTTATAAGGTTGGTCTGGTTTCAACAAATTACCTTAATTGCTGCTTATCTGGAAATCTCCTAATTTCTCATCATATTTCAGGGACAGTTTTGCTGGGTATATAATACTTGGTTGGAAATTTTTCTGTTTCAGGGTTTTATATATACCATCCCATTGCCTTCTTGCCTGCATGGTTTCTGCTGAAAAATCAGAGCTTAGTCTTATTGTTTGCCTTTTGTAGGTAATTTTTAGTTTTTCCTATGCTGTTTTTAGGATTTTTTCTTTCTCTTTGGTTTTGGTGAATTTAATGATGGTATGTCTTGGTGATTTTCTTTTGGGTTCTATATTATTTGGAGTTCGTTGGATTTCCTGAGTGGATATATTCTCATCTTTCATTTTATCAGGGAAGTTCTCTTTCAACAAATCTTGGACAGTTTTCTCATTGGTTTTATTTTGTTTTAATAATGTAGATTATGGCTTTTGATGGCATCTCAATGGGATCTTAGGCTTTCTTCATTTTTCTTTTTTTTTCTTAGTGATCACTTTCCAAAAAAGTATTCAGGTATTTGTCGTCAATCTCATTAATTCTATCTTCCATTGAGCTTATCCTTTGTCTTTGCCTTTTCAATGTGTCATCTATTTCTGAAAATGTAGGATTCATTTTTTAGATTTCTTTCTGTAGATTTTGAATCATTTCTAATTTTTTATTTATTTTGTTGTTTTGTTCTTATAGTTTCTTCTGAAATTTTTCTAGCCTTTTGTCTGTGTTTTCCTTAATTTTTTCAGTGTTTTTCTTGATCTGTCTTTCAATACATTGATGGTGCCTAAAAATAATGCTTTTGAGTTCCTTATCAGGGAGTTCCAATGCTGCTTCTTCCTCAGGGATGTGTTCTGGGTCTGTATCCTGTTCTCTTGTTTCTACTGCTTTATCTTGCTTCTTTTTGTGGATTGTGATGGTCTGTTGTCTCTGAGACATTGTGACTTTGTTGTATTTATATTCAATTGGTTATTGTATGTTCAAGTGACTCATCCAAGACTTTCATTTTCCTTTTTTTTGGGGGGTGTGTGTATCTGAATAAACAGAATCCTGTGCTCTTCGATTTGCTAGTTGGCAGCACTTATGCACTCACTATGTCTCTCCTCGTGGGTTTTATAGAGAACAAGAGTGGCTGCACAGGTCTCTGTTTACTGTTGGTGAAGAGCAGTTTAGGGTGAGTCAGGGTCTTATTGGTGGTCATGTGTCATTGGCCAGTTGGTGCAGAAGGAAGTGGTGGCTCTCACTCAATAAGTGGAGCTGTAGAAAGTGTGGGTGTGGTTGGGTCATATGGGCCAAGTTGCTATCTCCCACTCAGTTAGACAAAAACAACAATCAAAAAAAAAACATAAAAAAGTCAATGGAGCTCTCTTCTTCTCTTATTCCCTTCTTCCTCTTTCTTCTTCTCTTCTTTCTCTTCTCCTCTTCTTCTTCCTCCTCTTCTTCTTCTGTCCTTCCTCAGTGCAGGCACCCTTTTGCCTCTTTAATAAAATCTCCTGTTGGGTACCCTGGTGTGTGGCATGGTCGTTGAGTGCTGACGGAGCTCTAACATTGGTGTCAGAAGCTGGATTGCTGGTGCCCCTGATTCCTCATCAGAGGGTCCAGAACACCCCAATCCCCCGGCACTCTGACCTGCCCCCCAGCACCTGCAACCATCTTCCCTGACGCCTTCCAAGCAAACAACACCGACAAATCATCAACATTTGTGAGCACCAAGGAAAATGGTCAGAGATTCCCCACATTCAAGGCTTTTCTTCTCTCCATAGTCAACCTTCCCTCTGCTCACTAGCTAATCAACAATCCCCTCCCCTTTGAGTCTGGCAGCCATCTTGACCAGCAGATGATCCTCCTCCTTATTGGGAAGAGCCACAAGCAGCTCCACCCCAGGCTCTAGTTCCTCACTCATCCTCCCCAAACCCACAAGAGCCTCCCACTCCCTCCCCACCTCCTTCTCTTCCCTCCGCCCCTCCCTGTGCACCAACTCCACCCATCACTTGCTCCAAGGCCCATAAGTCATCTGACTCTGAAGTTTCTCAGTCTGTCTACATGATGGCGCCCTTGCGAGAGGTTGCCGGAGCTGAGGGAATTGTTCAAGTCCATACCCCTTTTCCAGTGTCTGAGCTGGCTGTCATTCAGTCTAGGCTTGGATCTTTCACTTCTGACTCTGCAACCTTTATCAAACAGTTTCAATTCCTGACACAATCATACCAGCTAACCTATCATGATATTTTTGTTGTCCTAACCAATTCACTTACCCCTGAGGGTTGTTTGGCCCAACGCGGATCACCACCCAGGAGCCCAGGGTAACCTTCATCATGGCAGGTAGGATGATTGCCTTTTTGATGGATACTGGCACCAGTTTTTCTGCTTTACGAGAGTACTGGGGAACCTCTTCTCTGTCTCAGACCTCTATTTTTGGGGTGGAAGGTCAACCACATCGCCCCCTACAAACTCCCCTCCTATCATGTACAATTGGTAATTTTTCATTTTTACATTCCTTTTTGGTCCTCTCTTCCTGTCCTGTTCCCCTGCTGGGTTGGGACATTTTATTCAAAATTGGCACTTCTATCCAGTTTTCACTTCCAGATCCCTCCAGCACTCCCACATCCTCCCTCTGTCTTTTACTTTCACAGGCCATCCAGTCCCAGCTTCCCTTCCCCCAATGGCCTATTGACTCTACCCTAAAGTCTGGGACATCCACTCACCTTCGATAGCCAAGTGCTCCCCTGTTAAAATCCTTCTCAAAGACCCTTCCCAATTTCCGGCCCAAGCTCAGTATCCCTTGCCACACTCTAATCTTTTGGAGTTACTGCCAATTGTTACAGACCTGCTCAATAAGGGCTTCCTACGACCAACTCTCCTTACCTAAATCCTCATGTACTGTTAAACTCTCTCTTCACCGACACCACTTAGCATCCTCTGTCTGATCCTCATTATTGCACTTGGCCTCATACTTGGGTTAGGCCTAGCTACCACAACTCCAAAGGACTGAACCACCCAACACTTACATTCCAGGTCCCACTCTGTTTATGGGAAGTACTGTGTTAGAATACATGATCAAAAAATTTTCCGAAGGGATTTAAAGAAGGTTATGGTGTTAGCCTCAGTCCATCTAGATTAAGAATCTTTTATGGAACCCATCCACCAGAGCATCCAATTTCTTCTTTTTCTGAGCACCTGAATCTCTTTCATCCCCACTTTATACACCACCCCCTTATTCAGGACAGGCACTTTCATCTCCCAACCCAGGCTGTCTTACAGATCTCAGAACACCAGACACCAAACATGTCCCGCTGACCCCTGGGAATCGACACCCTTAGAAGCCGCTTCTTTGAGGACCTCTACATACCACAAGGGAGCTCTGGTAGCATCATGGCTAAGACACTTGCCTGCTAACCAGACGGCTGGCGGTTCAAACTCACCAGCCACTCCTCGGAAGGAAGGTTGGGCAATCCTAGTTCCGTAGTGATACTGCCTCAGAAACCCAAGGGGTGGTTGCTATGAGTTGGGTTTGACTTGATGGCACATAACAACAACAACAACACATACCACAAATCAGGCAAAACAGCACAGCATCTCTGAAGTTGAAACAAAAGAAAACTGGTTTTGCCACTACAAGAGACAAACTCATGCATGGATAGACGGAAGGGATTGCTTCCAAAGATGCCGCGCCTCTCACCGGCAGGAAGCAGCTCCAGAAGATTGACCTTTGCCCCTTTTCCCACAAAAGTGGGCCCTTCTTTTTTTCCTTTTAAAAAAACCAAAGAGGGGGGAATATTAGGGATATGCCACGCCATTTGTGTGTCTCTTCCAGGTTCTTTTTCATTCCCTGCTGCCCCACCCAAGGTCATAAGTCAGTTAAAGTAAGTCAAAACTGAGCTTCCTGCAAGGCACAAATTTTAAAAGGCAACATAGCCTCTGATAGGTTAAGACCTCTTCCCCCAGCTCTGATGTACAACCTCCTAACCCAAGGTCTATATAAGACCACCCTCTCCCCTGCTCTTCCTCTCTTCTTCTCTTCTTCCCTTCTTCCTCTTTCTTTCTTCTTCTCTTCTTCCTTCTCTTCTTCTTCTGTCCTTCCTCAGTGCAGGTGCCCTTTCACCTCTTTAATAAAATCTCCTGTTAGGTTAAAAAAAAAAAAAGTCAATGGAAGAGGACAAAAATCACACATTGCATAAACACTCATGTACAATCTCCAAAAAGAGAAGAAAAAAAAAAAAAAAAAAAAAAAAACTAAAAAAAGAGGAAAGGCAATAAACAGAGAAAATATTTAAATAAATATTTTAAAACCAAAGAAACATGAATATAAAAATGGAAAAAAAAATGCAATATGTATGTGTGTGTGTGGGGAAGGTCAAATAGGAGAATAATGAAGAAAAAATGGTAAAATGCATAAAGAAAAACAAGGAGTGGGGAGAACCACAAGAAAGGAAAAATATGGGAAAAAGAAAAGGGAAGAGAGAAAAAGCTGAAAACTGGGAAGGAAAGCAGAAAGAATAATGATAAAAAAGGATAAATTAAAAAAATAAATTAAAGCAGACAGCAAACAAACTAAAAAAAGAAGAAGAAAATCTTGGTGGGGTGGGCCAGAGCACCCAGACTGTGATTGGATTCCTGCCAGCCGAGAAGGTAGGTGGGAATGAGGGATGGCTGCACCTCCGCTCACCAAGAGGGTGTGGGTTACAAGAGCAACAAGGGGAATATTGCACCTTTCCAGTCCTCAGTGTTTGGTATGTCCTTGCAGTCCCTAGTAATTTAGACTCCACTTGTTGTTATGTGCCATCAACTTGGACCCAACTCATAGTGACCCCTGCTTGGGTTTCCAAGGCAGTATCACTATGGAAGTAGATTGCCCCATCTTCCTTCCAAGGAGTGGCTGGTGGGTTTGAACTACCTACCAGCCTTCTGGTTAGCAGTCAAGTGACTTAGGCACTATGCTACCAGAGCTCCCGAGACTCTACTTAGGTCCCTGGAATCTGAGAGAATGCTGTCCTTTTAAATATTCAAAAAGGACAAACCACCTATAAACATTCAAAATGTCTGTACCCTCTGGACAGCCAAAAGACTATACTTCATTCCATCTCCCTCTTTGGTGTTTCCCCTTTTTTCACCAGCCACCAGTGCAGTCCTCTGTGCAGCCCCTTTTTTAAGTTAATTCTTAGGTCAATTTTTAAGTTACTTCTTAGGTCCTAACACTACTTGGCAATATCCAAGCTGTCTGTCCCATCAGTATCATTGACACACTGCAACCCCATTTATCTCCTTTTTTGGTGTTTTCATGAAGGTTCTTCTCCTAGTTGGAGTTTAGTCCACTTCTGTGTCCTTCTTTCAAAGATCAGGGTTTCAGGATTATCTTCTGTACCTGTGTTAATTGGTTCCTCTTTTCTTTGTTGAATAAAGTCTGTGTAGTTTGTCTGCCTATTCCTCAATCTTACTGGAACTCCTCAGGTGTATTTTTAAAAAAACAAAAAGGGAGGTGGAGAAGGGAAAGGGAAAGAAGGAAAGAAAATACCAAAAGGGCTTAAAAGGAAAGAACCAAAAAGAAAAGGAAAAAAAAAAAAAAAACTCTGTGTGAGTGTTAGGCACCAAACAGAGCTACAGTGGGAGTTTGGAGCTCACTTTGGGGATAGCACACCACCATTCATGGAAGAAGGGAGTGAACAATTGCTCTGTGGGATCAAATAAGAAAGTGAGGGAAAGAGGAAGTAAAAAATAAATAAATAAAAGAGAAAAAGCACAAGGGAAGAAGAGGTAAGAACTAAGAAAAAAGAGAAAACAAGAAAAAAAATCTAAAAGGAAAAAAAAAAAAAATCAGTACAGTACTGGCAGAAATACTAGTCAGAAAACATGACCACATTGGAACACAGTGCTTGTCCTGCAAGAGTACATACCTATGACTGGGGAGGGGCCAGAGTGGGTGTTTCTAACTTCTTGGGCAGTGATGGGAGGAGCACCCACTCTGTGGGATCCAAAAAAGAAAGAAAGAAAAATGATAAGGGAAGAGGAACAAAAAAAGGAAAAGGATGTAAGGAAGAACTATGAAGTGATAAAGAAAAAAAAAAAATTCTGCAGCAATGGAAGGGGAGGGGGTAGTTAGACTGCCCACCACATGGATGAGGATGAGAAAGGGCATGTTTCTGGTCATCAGGAGGTTGTGCATGATATATGTGAATGTTTGTGCAGTCCTGGGAAAGCAGAGTTGGTTATTTGATTCCTTTTCTGGTCTGTTGCTTGCAATAATTCAAAATGGCCATGATGTTCCAGTTGGAAGTTCACTGCTTTAATTCCGTCTCTTCCTCTCATCTTTATTTGAGCTAGTCCTTTCCTTTGAAGTTTAGTGTTACAGAATTGTCATTCATATGTTTCACTTGGTTTCTTAATATTTTTTGTAGAGGGTCTGAATGGTATATCTGCCTGGTCTACCATCCTGTGTATTGTCTTTAATAGTCTATTTTGTGCTTGAAATTTTAAAACACTCATACATTTACTTATTCCTATTTTATCTTCAATTTAGTAGATGATGTTTTTGCCAACTGGAATGACATCTTCTAATGACAGACCCCACAGAACTGATGAAATACATATATGGGAAATTTCAATGTAAATTGTAAGCTTGCATCCCTTGTGCTTAATGACTCTGTACAAAACAGACATTTATTTACTGGCGTTATCAGCAAACTCCTCAGAAAGTCGAATAATATGGAAAGAACCTTTGCTCAAACCTTTACTCTTCATGTCGATATCAGTATTTGTACTTGTTTAAAAAGAATATGTCCTCATTTACCCTATGATGCAATTGAATAAACATAATTTGTAAGTGTGTAGATGTCAAAAATATCAATTTAAATACACATCTTAGCTTTGTTTTATAAGATCCACCATTAAGGTAATTCATCCCTGAATAAGATGCCTACAAAATTTTCCACTACAAGTCATCCAATGCCTTCTCTGTTACTTTTTGACCCTAACCTCTGAGGTATTAAAGATATTACTTCTTGTTCTTAAAACCCCAAAACAGAAATTAACCCTCTAACTTTAGTATCTTATGACTTTGAACTTATTGATAATATAACAAGGTATGTTAATTAGCAAAATTTTTTGCGTGCATGTAAAGAATTAAAATAGAACAAAATATGCACAATACAATGACACAAATTCATAGGTAGGCATTACTGATTTGTTATAATAATAACAATTGTACAAATTTCATTGGCAATTGTGATTTTACAGGTATAATACTATTGATATGACCAAAGCCTAATTTCTTTAAGCTTGAGAAATGCCAAGAATGTTCTTCATTTTGGGTTTTCTAATTCTAGTTCTTTGTAAATTTCATTATAATACTCTACTTAATCTACTTGAGTCTTTCTTTCAGTTGTTCAGCTCTTTTACGTCATCATTCTTCCATTCCCTTCAGCTACTCTCCATTCAAGAGCAAGTTTCAGAGTCTCTTCTGACATCCATTTTGGTCTTTTCTTCCTTCCCTGTCTTGTTAATGACATTTTACTTTCTTTGTGTATGATGTTCTTGATGTCATCTCACAGCTTGTCTGGTCTTCAGTCACTGGTGTTCAATGAATCAAACATTTTCTAAATTCAGGTAGAACATAATGAAGGTCATCTTTTGTCTGTCATGTACTTGTTTTAATTTTCTTCAGCTTTGACCTGAACTTGTATATGAACAATTGATGGTGTGTTCCAGTAAGATGCTGGCCTTGTTCTGACTGATGATTTTGAGCTTTTCCGTTGCTTCTTTCCACAGTTGTAGTCAATTTGATTCCTGTGTACTCCATATGGTGAATTCCATGTGTATCATCATCATTTATGTTGTTGAAAAAAAGTATTTACAATGAATATGTCATTAGTCTTGCAAAATTCTATCATGCTTTCTCCAGTGTCATTTCTTTCACCACAGCCATATTTTCAAACAACTGATGCTTTTTCTTTGTTTCCAATTTTTAAGTTCCAATCACCAGGAATTATTAATATATCTTGATTATATATTTGGTCAATTTCAGCCTGCAAAACTTCATAAACATCTTCAATTTATTTGTCTTTGACTTTAGTGTTTGCTATGTAAATTTGATTAATAAGTAGTAATAACTGGTCTTCCTTGTAGGCATATGAATATTATCCTGTCACTGACAGGACTATACTTTAGGATATATCTTGAAATTTTCTTTTTGACAGTGAAAGAAAGACTCTTTCTCTTCAACTTGTCATTATCAGCATAATAGACCATATGATTGATTCCAAATAGTCAATACCAATCCATAACAGCTCACCAATGTCTAGGATATTGATCTTTATGCATTCCATTTCATTTTTAATAGCTTTCAAGTGTCCTGCATTCTTACTTAATATATCCCATGTTGTGATTATTAATTAATGTTTGCAGCTGTTTATTCTCACTTGCAGTTGGGTATAAAAGCCATTACCTTTAAGAATTAGGAAAAAGTTACATAAGCTAGGAATCTAGGTGCACAAAAACACAATGAAATAACTTTTTTTAAAATCAGAAATAATTACTAGATAATAGACAAATTTGCAGGTTTGATTGTTCGGGATTGGTACCAAATCTGGGAGGAAAGGCAAAGGTGAATGTATGATCCTATTGTGATGCTACAACCAAACTAAATATTATTAAAATCTCAGGAAATACAGTTTTTCTTCAATCTTTATTGACTATTAGTCTTTTTCAATGATTAAGATAAAGTTTTTGGGTTTATTTTTAATATTTTTTTGTGTATTTTAGGTAAAAGATTGCACAGTTTCCCATTCAAACATTTATACACATATTGCTCTATTGCATTGGTTCCTATCTCCACAAAGTGTCAGCAAGCACTCTTCCCCATTTTCACCCTCCTTTCCACCAACAGTCTCCCAGTTTATTCATGTTATCTTGTCTTTGCTTTTGGGTAAATGTTGCCTGTTTGGTCACATATAGTTCACTATTCTAAGGATCATATTCTTCAAAATGTCATTATTAATTCTTATAGGACAATCTATTTGGCCAAAAGGTGACCTCTGGACATGGCTTCAATCCAAGGTTAGAAGTATGTCTTTCGGTAGTAGTCTTGAGGGTTTCTGTAATCTCTGTCTGTCCATTAGATCTTCTCTTTTGAAAGGACTCCCTTTAGTAACTCTTGTAAGGTTGGGCTGGTTTTTTTTTTTTTTTTTTTTTTTTAAATTTGACTTTTGTTCTACATTTTTTTCTCTCATTCTGTCTGGGATCTTGTATTGCATCCCTGGTTAGAATGTTCAGTATTAGTAGCTGGGCACCATTTAATTCTAGTGTCATGCTATAATAGTCTATGGTTCATATGAGCTGTTAGTACTGTAGACCAATTACTTCCATGAGTTTTCGAGTTCCTTCACTTTCCTTTGTTCCAGATAGGAAGACACCAATAGTTGTATGTTAGAAGGCTGCTCACAAGCTGTTAAGACTCCAGATGCTATCCCAAACTAAGATGAAGAACATTCTCCTTATGAATTTTGTTGTGCCAGTTGATCTAGATGTCCCCCAAGACTATGGTCCATAGCCTTCAAGCCCAATAACAGTCCCACAAGGGGTTTGGATATGTCTTAGAATTTTCCATAATGGTGTCCCCTATGTGCTCTATTGTACATATGAATACTTATGGAGTGCATAAAAATATATATACAAAAGCCCACAACTATAGCTTTATATCCATGCATGATATAAATGCATATATATGCATGAACTCTCATATACACACTCTGAAACTTATATAACATACATATCTATACATGTAACCACTCACAAATGTTTGCTTATTACTGTTGCAGAATTATATATCTTTACAATTTATCATAGTTGTCCTTGACTATTTCATACCTCTCATTGTCCTCATTTATCTTAGTAATGTTGTACTCACTTCCCCATACTGTGAATTGTCTTTGCCAGAATTCTATTCCCAGAATTATTTATTAAATAGTAAGTAATTCTGCCTCCGTTATCCTTCCATCTCTGCTAACCATCAAGTATTGTTGTTTTCTGTGTGTAAACCTATTCTTGACTTTTTATAGAAGTAGTATCATACAAGAATTATCCTTTTGTGATTGAATTATTTCACTCATCACAAGGCCTTCCAAATTCAAACACGTTATAAGATGTTTATAAACTCTTTATTAGCATTTATCATTGAGTAGGGCCCCATTGTATGTACATACTACATTTTGTTTATCCATTTATCCATTGCTAGGTGCTTAGGTTATTTCCACCTTTTTGCTCTTATGAGTAATGCTTCAGTGAAAATAGCTGTGCATACGTATATTCATGTTACTGCTCTTTTTTCTCTAAGGTATCTAGTAGTGGGGTTGCTGGATCATAAAGTATTTGTTTTACAATCTTTTTGAAGAAGTGCCACACACTTTTCCATAGTGGCTGTACCATTTTCAATCCCACCAGCAGTGTATAAGAGTTGTAATTTCCTGACAACCTCACCAGCATTTATTGATTTCTGTTTTTTTCTGATCAATTCCATTATTAATGGAGTGAGATGATATCTCATTGTAGTTTTGGTTTGCATCTCTCTAATGGCTAAAAATTTGACCATCTCTTCATATGTTTGTTGCTGCCCAAATGTACACTTTGCGGAAGTCTATGTTCATGTCCTTTGCCTATTTTTTTTTAATGATTTATCTTTTTTTGTTAAGGTATTGATATTTTCTATATATTTTAAAGATTAGACCATTACCAATTTTTTTTTTTTTCCCCCATTCTGGAGGTTCAGTTTTTCCTTATTTAATGAAGTATTTTTTTATGACTATAAGTATTTATTTTTTAGGAGGCCCTAGTTATTAACTTCATCATCTGTTGTTTGTGCATTTTTAGTTACATTTGATATTGTACTTATGCCAAAAATTAGAACTCCTCACTTTGTCCTTGTGTTATCTTCCTTGAACTTTATCATTTTAACTTTAACATTTAGGTCTTTGATTCATTTTGTGTTAGTTTTGGTACATGGTGTTAAATATGGATCCTGTTTCATTTTTCTGGAAATAGATCGGAAACCCAAGTAGGGGTCGCTATGAGTCGGGGCCGACTCTATGGCAAACAACAACAACAACAACAACAGATATCCATTTTTGCCAACACCATTTGTTAAAGAGACTATCTTCTAGCCATTGAATGTACTTCAAAAATTTTGTCAAAGATCAGCTGGCTATAGCTGGATGGATTTGCTTCTGGGTTTTCAATTTTGTTTCACTGGTCTATATTTCTATCACTGTACCAGGGCCAGGCTGTTTTGACTACCATGGCTATAAAACAGGTTGTGATATTGGGATATGTGAGGCCTCCTACTCTGTTGCTCTTCTTCAATAATACTTTGGCTATTCAAACTCTCTTTCTTTTCCATGAAAATTGGA